>NC_090814.1:112097120-112397120 GCF_000390325.3 Nicotiana tomentosiformis | reverse complement strand
CCATGTATCACTGTCTTTATAATTTCTGAAAGATATTACACTCTGTTTCAGTTGAACTTGACATGAAATTACTGTTTTGGCCTTAATTATTGAACTTGAAAGCATGCCTACTTTCTTGTGTTGAAATCACTGTAATTGAACTATATCAATGAAGCTCTCACTACTTTCAGTTATTTATTTAGTACAGTTACTTGCTGAGTTGGTTGCATACTACACCCTGCACTTCGTGTGTAGATCCAGGTATTTTCGGACACAGTGGGTGTTGATTTCCGCGCACAGTTGATCTTCTGGAGATCTCGAGGTAGTTGTCGGCGTTTCGCAGACCTTATTTCTCCTTCTCTATCTTTCCACTTATTGTATTTGGTTTTAGATTTTCATAGATAGTATTTTTCAGACATGTGATGTATAGATGCTCATGTACTCAGTGACACCCTGATATTGGGAATTTCTGCGTTGTATTTTGGATCTCTATCCTGTTTATGGGAAGTTGTTATCATTTAAACTATGTTAAATCCGTTTTATGTTAAATGTTGGAGATATTTCATAAATGTCAGCTTGCCTAGTACCACGATAGGCACCATCACAACAGGTTAGGATTTTGGGTCGTGACAGTCGCTTTTGCAACTAACTGGTCGCTTTTGCGAAGACCAGTGTCCGCATTTGCGATATTTCTGTCACATCTGTGAAGGCGTCAGAACTGTTCAAGTTTCGCTTTTGCGAGTTCGCATTTGCGAACCCATTGTCGTAAATGCGACATCTGCAGCTTGCTTATAACTAAGTATTCCGAAACTTAGCTTCATTTTATCATGTTTTGAACCTTAACCTCGATGGGAGGTGATTTAGTGGAAGGATTTTCATACCAAACCATTGGGTAAGTGCCTCTAATCAATTTTCAATTATATTTTATGATTATACATTAGACTTAACATCAAATTCATGAGAATCTAAGGGAAAAAATTGGGGATTTTGTCAAAGTTTTGAAAAATAAAAATTTGAGATTTGAGAGTAGAATTGGACTTGGACTTGGAAATAAAACATGTATATGGACTCGTGGGGACATGGGTAGTCAAGACCAACCCTTGGACTGGGGTTTTGACCGGACAGGCCCGGGATTGACTTTTTTTTGACTTTTTTAGAAATTGTATAAAGATCATAGCTTTGTTAATTGAAATTATTTTCTCTTGCATTGTTTGATGTATTTAAGTCGTCTCTGGCTAGATTGAGCCAAGCGAAAGTGAATTTGTAAAGGGGAAAGTTAATTGAGTATTGATTTGGCCGAATTGAGGTAAATGTCTTGCCTAACTTTGTGCGGAGGGAACAACCCCTTAGGATTCGAGTTGATTGTGCTAATTTTGTTATGTGAAAGCTGTGTACACAAAGTGACGAGTGGGTACACGGGCTATATGTGGTATTTGACCAGTTTAGGTTATCTAGACTCTTTCCATGCCTTTGAGTGAACTGTCATGACGTGTTATATCGCGTATCGTTAATCTACTCTTATATACTTTATTTGACGTTGTTATCACTCACTGCACTTCTTACTTGATATTTTGTACTTATATGCTTTAGTTGAAATTGTCACCTTCCTTATTATCTTGTGAACTCTTAATTATTGTGTTCCTTCCATGACTCCATGCTTATCTGCTACTTGTTTTAATTGTTGTAGTTGCACGCCTAGTTGTCTCGTGCTTCATTTATCCTGTTGTTGTAATATTTGTTGTGTTCCTTGATTTTTACGTGATTCCTTCATTGTCGTGTACTCATACCCTATGATTGTAGAAATTCTTGTAAATTGAGTATCATATTGTTGATGTTATTGATTTATTTATGAATCGGGTTGCATGCCGCAACATGAGGAATAAGGGAGGATTTATATTGATACGGTGGGATCGGGTTGCGCGCCACCACAGGTGAAATAAGGGTGGATTGATATGATGAAATAAGGGAGGATTATGATATTGACTCTTATTATATGGTGGGATCGGGTTGTGTGCCGCAACATATATTTAATTATTATTATTGATATTTACATGGTGGAATAAGGGAGGATAGTGTTGTACGGTGTGATCGGGTTGTGCGCCGCAACATATATTTATTTATCGTTATTGATATTTACATGGTGGAATAAGGGAGGGATCACGTTGCGCGCCGCAACAGTTTATGTGTTTTGTATTCTTTGTTGTATTGTGTTGGCTTCGGTTCTTTCGTACGAGACCTTGAGGATTGGTATTTCTGGTTTTTACTGGTTTTCGAGGATTGAGTTATTTTCATTAGTTTACCGTTTGCCGTCATTTCCTGTTTTCCTTTCCTATTACTATTATTTTGGTGAATTGATTTTCAAGATGAATTATCTCTCTGAGTCATTATCTCATACCCTATTGAGTTGTTAGTAACACAATGGTTTTAAATAAAATAAGTAATAACATGCTTACCTTACGTGACTCTTAAGTTAAAACTCGTCGTTTCATTCGGTACCTTACTATTCTTAATAGTTGTCATATTTCACTTAATCGATTTGTCAACTTAATCTCCTTACCCTATCTGACGTTTCTACTTTACTTAAAAGGAACTGCTATTATGTTTTAATTTATTTAAATTCTGTATTCAAATCAGTAGCTTATCTGCTGCCTTATTTTATTTAAAAATATTATTCTCTTCACCCAAATATTTTCCTAAATAAACTCATTTCTCATTGATTTCCTGTTTGGTCCAGAAACTGCAATTTTACTTAATTATATATGATTTGATCCCTCGAATATTATTTATAGCATTTGACAAGGATACTCTGTACCTGGTAGTATGTGGATTTTGCCGTGCGGAGTGATATGAAAAATGTAGGCTCAAGGTGCCATGTGTGTTAAAGGTTTGGAAGTTGTGATTATGATCTGAGATTACGAGAAGTGGCATTGTTGAAATTCGTGTATTAGGAATGATTTGATTGGTTGAGTTGTCATCGCTTTCACTACTTGAACACATTCATGCTTCATCCGTACCCCGACTATGTTGTTGCTTAATTACTTTGTTATTTCTCATTGCCATTCGTGTTCCCCTTATCTTCACTGTTGATTGCAACTTGAATTATTTCTGATATTGGCCTTGCATTGATATTCCTTCCTTGTTAGCTTTATGTCATATCCTGTATAGGTTTACTTGTTTGGTAGGTGTCTTGACCTGGCCTCATCACTACTCTACCGAGGCTAGGATTGATATTTACTGGGTACCACTGTAGTATACTCATGCTACGCTTCTGCACGTTTTTGTGCAGAACCAGGTAATTCGGATCGAGTTGGTTTTGAGACTTATGCTTGTGCGGCAAGAGACTTCAAGGTACACCTGTTGAACGTTCGCAAGCTCTGAAGTCACCTTCTGTTGTACTCATTTCCATTGTTTCCTATTGCTCCGGAACATCGATGTATTCATTATATATAGTTACTCTTAAAAAGGCTTATGACTTGTACTATCGATTTTGGGATACTATGCCATGTTGAGATTATTGGCTTATACAGAGATTTTCGGTTCATGTTTAATAGTTGTTTAGTATAATCTGTTATCATTTCGGTATGTGTTAGGCTTACCTAATTTTAAAGACTAGATATCACCGCGACATCTTTGGAGGAATTTTGGGTCGTGACACAACCATAAGTCTCCCTCCTTTTTGCAATTATACATAGTAGGAGTCTGCCAAATCCCTGCCGCCAAAAGGCGACTTTTGCCCAAAAATGATAGAAGAAAAAAAAAAATTAAGTGATGCTGGTGAGAATACACACAAGTCGAGGGAGGAAAGAGCAGAATGAAACAACAGACTGGTTCTTGACACAGTGGACAGAAGATCCTTACTGAACTCAGACAACCCAAAACTACGCTTTCTTTTTCCTCTTCATTTTCAATCGGTTATATACTAACTAAATGTGGACTATACTCAGTTGGATAGTTAAATATCGAATAGCAAGAGAATAACATCTTTAGTCCCTATCGTTTAGGATAGCTCGTATTTTTCGGTATATCAATGTTATCTGTGAAGCATGTTAGAAGAAGAAATCGTGTAAACGAGAAAATAAAGCGTATGTATAAACACTGAAAAAGGGAGTCCAACCAGTACGCTTAATACAGATTATAAAATTACCATTAGCCATAACAATGGTGGGAACTATGTTCCACGGCTTATCTAGTACTGGTGGATATATAGAATTAGTGATAGTAAGAAATGGAGGAAAAAGCCTCCTAACTGGAGCAAGGAGTGGCCAATGCTAGCAAAGGTGATTTCCTACGAATCGTGATGCCAGTGCCTTCAGTCATATCCAAATCCTCCCCTTTTATCCCTTCTGGTAATACAAAATTGAACTTGTGCACAAGCCTTGCTATTGCTAGCTCATTTACCACATTAGCAAAAGCAATTCCTGGGCAGCCCCTTCTGCCTGCTCCAAAAGGAATCAACTCAAAATTTAATCCTTTGACATCAATATTACTATTCAAGAACCTCTCTGGTCGGTACTCCTCCGGATTTTCCCACGACAAAGGATCTCTTCCTATTGTCCAAGCATTGACAATGACTTGAGTTTTAGCAGGTATGTGGTAGCCTAGCAATTCTACGTCTTCTATTGATTCTCGAGGGATTAGCAGTGGAACCGGTGGATGAAGTCTGAGAGTTTCTTTGATCACTGCTTTCAGATACTGCATATTTCCTAAGTCATCCTCTGTTATCTCTGATTTCCCTTGGGCTAATTGTCGCACTTCACTCTGTAATTTCTCCATGACTCTTGGATGCCTCAAAAGCTCTGTCATTATCCATTCTAAAGCTGTATACGTTGTATCCGTACCAGCAGCAAATATGTCCTATGGATTAAGAAAGAAACACAAAAAACAAATTAAGCAACAGTTATGTTATGTTACATTGTAATTAGGCTTATGAGTCAACCATCCGGGGCATAAAACTTGGTTCTGCCACTAGATAATACGCAAATGGCAATGTGGAAGTAGAAGATCCTTACCAAGAGAAGAGCTTTCAATGAATCCCTTTGAAGAGGAAAGCCTGTTTCCTTCCCATTCTGAATTTCCAACAAAACATCCACCAAGTCTTTAGCTTCACCCGCACCGTATTCTCCTTTTTTGATATGTTCTTCAATCACATTATCAAAAAATGTATCCAACTCCTTAGCTACTTTCTCCACTTTGGTGTCAAGACCCTTTATTTTATTGACCCATTCAAGCCACGGAATATAATCCCCGACGTTGAATGTACCCAAAAGATCACCAAATTCATCTAGGATAGCCTTAGCATTGATTCCTCTTTCCCCTTCATTATATTTCCTCCCTAAGGCCACTCTGCTAATTATGTTTTCAGTTAGCGAACATAAATGATCTCTTAAGTTTATCAGTGAAGAATCACACTCTTGCCTGATTTTTCCAATCATGTTCGATATTTCTTCTTCTCTGACATCACGAAAAGATTGGACTCTTTTGTTGCTAAGAAGGTGAAGCACAGTAACACTTCTAACTTGCCTCCAGTATTCACCATATGGACTAAAGGCCACATCCTTGGAATCATAAAAGAGTCTATCAGCCATTTTAGATTTAGGTCTATTTGACCAGACGAGGTCGTGGGTTTTCATGATATCATGAGCAGCATCTACAGAGGAAGCAACAACCACTGGCTTACTGCCAAAGTGAAGTAGCATCACTGGACCATATTTTTCTGATAGTTTGAGAAGTGAACGGTGAGGATGCGACCCAAGTTGGTGCAAATTTCGTATGATTGGAAGCTTTCTTGGAGATGGGGGTAACCTTTTTTGGGTGTTTGAAGTAGCAAAGAACCATTGATGAAGGAAGAAAATGAAAACAAACAGAGGAATTAGAAGACTGTAAAAGGGGATATCCATTTTTGTTTGAGCAAGGAGTATTCAGACGAAATCAAGAATAGGGTATAATATATTTGGAGACAAATGTATATAGAAAACAAACGTCATATTAAAAATTGCTGAAGCTGATTTTGTGTGTTGGCACATATTCGGAAAAGCTTCACCGCACAAACTAAAGGAGACGTTCGACCGCATTTATTTGCATTGCATGACAAAAAGGAAACCGTAATCTAACTTTAACCACAAAATTAGTTTCGTACGATGTACGTTCACTAGAAAGCAACCAAGATACTTGCCCTGCTTCTAGCTAGCAAATAATTACTTTTTCTTTTTCTTTCTTTTTTGTTCTTTTCATCTTGGTTTCCGACCTCTAATGTGCATTCTATGTGATAAGAAAAATGAAAAAAAAATCCCAATGCATTCATTTCATATTATATTTTCTATACGGAGAAGGGTCAAAAATACCCCTCTATTATTCAAAAATATTCACTTATATCCCCCGTTATACTATTGGTCCACTATAGCCTCTGACGTCATAAAACTGGTGTAAAAATACCCCTCTGCCGTTAGGACCATCCACCATGGCAAAATTATCCCACGTGACCAGAAATATTGCTGAGGTGGATGCCAAGTAGTATGCCACCTCATCGCACATATCCATTTTACCTCCTCCCCTACTTCTCCTTCCATGCATCACCACCTCCTTCTTCACCCATTACCCAAACCACCACTAGCATCACCTCTTACTTCACCTCGCACCTATTCTTCACCACCATCCACTAGTCTTGACCATCATTAAACCATTATTCTTTCACCAAAAATCAAACGGAAACGAAAATTTTGATTTTTTGGTGTCATTTTAGGATATGTTTTAGGATGATATAGTAGTTTAATATAGGCAACAGGAAAAGAGCTACTACATGTGCCACTGCCTGCAGTATTCCATCCAATGGGTGGAATGCCAAACCTAATTTGCAAAGTAGACTTACATCATTGGATTGATATTGGAACAGAATTCTCGAATTATGGCCAGATAGACTATGGGAGAAACTGGGACATTCGAAGATCAAATAAGCCTAAGAGGAAATATCAGACGATTAAAGCACATAGAAGACATATCATTGCTTAATTGGACTCCATTAATTTGTTGTGGACAATATTTGACAACCAATTTCCTGGAACGTGTAAGCTATGGAAAGAGGTAAGACAGTGTATGCAAAATTCCTCATGTCATATGATTCTAGAATTCTTATAAAGGAGTAGCAGTCTCGTGACATAGAAATTCTCAATTTCGAAGGTAATGCAGTAAGAATTTGTAACTCATTGAGACGGTGATGAGACGTATAAAAGCAAGTCAAGCTTTTTGTGTAAACTGGATTTTATGGCAGAAAAAGTTGGATAAAAAATTTCAATAGACTGTTCTCTTCCCATAGTCTCTGGTACAGTTTACGATAGCATTTATAAAGAGAGACCAAGAAATCAAAATTTCGATTCAGTTTGATTTCTGACGAAAGAATGACGGTTTGATGGTGGTCAAAACTAGCGGTCTAATGGTGGTGGAAGAATAGATGATGTTGGTGAAGAAGGAGGTAATGTTGGTGGAAGAAGTAGGAGGGAGAAGAAAATGGGATAGATGCGATGAGATGGCATGCCATGTGGTATCCAGGCCACGTGGGATAATTTTGTCATGGTGGAGGATCCTAACGGCAGAGGGTATTATAA
This sequence comes from Nicotiana tomentosiformis, assembly GCF_000390325.3. Taxonomy (NCBI): domain Eukaryota; kingdom Viridiplantae; phylum Streptophyta; class Magnoliopsida; order Solanales; family Solanaceae; genus Nicotiana; species Nicotiana tomentosiformis. Next base: position 112,389,543 of record NC_090814.1, on the reverse strand, counting down.
CGCCGGGGGCTATAGTTGACCAATAGTATAACGGAGGGTATAAATGAATATTTTTGAATAGCGGAGGAAATATTTTTGACCCTTCTTCATTTTCTATAAATAGCTAAATTGAAGTCCACAAAAATAATTGTAGACGATAATGTTCCGTCATTTTCTTTCATTGAGGCACATTGTTCTTCGTTTTCAACGATACACAAGGCCATATGTTTTTGTTTGCTTTTTTCTATTTTAATTTATGTTGATCTTTTTTCATCTACTACTAAATTGACAAAATAATAATATAATCGTGCAACAAATTTTGGAGCAGTCTCTCTTTATAGTCAAGAGTGTAATAAGTGTATATTACTCCATATTACACTAACTAACATAATAAATAGTCCTCTGGGCAACAACGCCAAAAACTTATTGCGGTCAAACGCACATGCAAGTATACGCTGTCATCAAGTAATAAAATGACTAGAAGTTAGATGTCGAACCCATGAGCACTTATTTTCAACTATTAACTAAATTAGATTATTCTAATTATCTAAACAATGACCATCATATCATATTATATTATATGTATAAAGATCAATATTTAAATGTGAAAGACTAAAATGATACTATAATATTATTGGATTTTATGCCCTTAAAAGTTATATTAAAAATAAGTAAGCTACAAAAGTTATTTTGTAATGTTAAATTCGCCTTGGGATTGTCAAAGAATTTATTAAGGTACATGTGTCTAAATTTTTCACTTTATAAAGTTAAGCGTTTTAACTTCTGATAGGTTATGTGCCTTATTATGTTTTGATAACTTAATGATAAGAACCAGATCGGGAATCTGTTACACATTCTTAAAGTGCTCAAGAACAACAAGTCTCAAGTCGGACTCAAGTACCAATAATTAGAGTCAAAGAGACGACATAGGGAACAAATGGACATCAATTCTCTTGCTGACTCTACCAGTCAATTTTTCACAGCTGTAAAGTTGCTACAATTATTCCTCTGCATACACGCAATATGTCAAACAGTGCAGCAGTCACTTTATGGGGAATACCTTGTACCGGATAATTGCTTGCATTATCCAAGTGACATTACTTGTATATTATCAACATGATGCTAGGGAAAACAAGTCACTTGAACACTCAGGAAAAACATCAAGCTTCGCTCTCAAGGGTGCTACTATCTGGCAAGTGACTTCAAGCCTTCAAGAACGGAGAACAACAGAACAAGGACCACTTTCCAGCATTAAGTTACCATATGTCCTTAGTTGTATTATACCTTTGTTAGAGCAATTTAATTGTAATTCCTACTTAGCTTAGCTAGAAGCATTGTGTAGGATATCAGTTGTAAAATCATAAACCTTGTGTTTGTGTCTTGGCTAGAGTTAGTCGAGTTGTGAGCTTTGTAATAGAGTTATTACAAAGAGGCTTGTAATAGAGTTATTACAAGTGAGTGAGGGATTAAGAGTTTAATTCCTAGGTTACAATAGTTTGTAATCTGAAGTTTGCTCGGTAGTGAAGTTAAAATCCTACAAGTGTAGGTCGTGGTTTTAAATCCCGTGAGTTGAAAGTTTTCCACGTAAAACTCTGATGTGTCATATACTTATCTTTGGTTGTGTGTGTTCTGTGGGAACTAATAGAGAACCAGGTTCTCTATACAGTTTGGTGAACCCTTAGTTTCTATCAATTGGTATCAGAGTAGGTTCTTTCTATCAGGCTAACACCTAGAAAGGATTCTCATGGTTGCCCCATCAAACTTTGAATAAGGTCAATCTACCTACAGACCAACAAGATTCAATGGGCAATACTACGGATGGTGGAAGACAAGGATGCATGATTTTATCATGGATGAAGATTCAGAGCTCTGGGGTGTTATCTGCGATGGACCCTCCGTCCCTATGAAGACCATTGCCAAACCAGCAGTGACAGTTCCCAAGACAAGGAAGGAGTATAACGATGCTGACCGCAAAGCTATAGAGAAGAACTTCCTAGCAAAAAATATCCTCGTTTGTGGTATTCGACCAGACGAATACAACAGGATCTCTGCCTGCCAATCTACCAAGGAGATCTGGGAAGCTCTTCAAACGGCATACGAAGTAACAACTCAAGTCAAGCAGTCGAAGATCGACATGCTCTCCACTGAGTATGAACTCTTTAGGATGAAGGATGATGAGTCCATTCAGGACATGCACACTCGATTCACCTCCATCATCAGTGAGCTTCACTCTCTGGGAGAAATCATTCTAAGGAACAAACTTGTTAGGAAAATACTGAGTGGGAAATCAAAGGTCAATGCTATCACAGAGGCAAAGGATCTGCAAAAGTTGACCATTGATGAACTCATTGGAAATTTGAAGACATATGAAATGAAGAAAAATAAGGACTATGAAAGAAGAGAACCCAAGAAGGAGAAGAACCTGGTGCTCAAGGCTAAAAATAATGACTCAAGTGGCAAGGATGCTGACATGGCTTATCTAACAAAAAGATTCCAGAAAATGGTGCGCAGAAATGGAAGCATTCCAAAAAAGGGTAGCTCCAGCAGACCAAAAGGCTATGACTTGTGTCATAAATGTGGTAAGCTAGGATATTTCATCAAAGGTTGTCCTTTGCACAAGCAAGATCAGTACAAGTACAACACAGACAAAGAAGCCAAGAGGAACCCGGTTCCTGAAAGAAGATTCAAGAGAAAAGATGTTGCTGACAATGTTGTGAAACAAGCTTTTGCTGCATGGGGAGATTCCTCTAGTGAATCTGAAGGAGATGATGAACAAGGTGATACCTCAATGATGTACATTGAAAGCGAAGCAGCTGAGTATGACTCGATCTTTGCCCTGATGGCAAAATCTGATAATGATGAAGATGATGATGACGATGAGGTAAACTTTCTGGACGTTCAAACAAATTTGAAGCAATATTCTCAAAAGAAGCTTATATCCTTGGCAAATGTTTTAATTGATACATATCACAATCTCATTAATGATATAAATGTGATAACTATGGAACTAGGAGAAGTAGAATATGAGAGAGATGATCTAGTAGTCGTAGTGGTCGATTTAAAAGAAACCATTTATGTTTTATAAAGGGAAAATGATGCTATAACTGAAAAAATTGCAAATGTAGAGCATGCGAGAGATGACTTGTTGGTAGTAGTTGTGGACCTAATAGAAACAATTAAGGAACTAAAAAGGGAAAGACGGTATGGGAACACTAAAAAGGGAAAGGAATTTGCAAGTGAGGCACACCTTAGGCTTGAAAATGAGCTAAAATCAGTGAAATCTAGTCTGTGTGCTGAATTTGAGAGAAACAGACAGCTTCAGGAAGATCTAGGCAGAGTTAAGAATGACCTAGAAAAATATCTTACGTGGACCTGGTCCTCTGATGCAATTACCTCTATGTATAAGAACAATGGGGGGAACAGGTAGGGAATCGGGTTCCAAAAGGAAACGACTCATTACAATCCTCATAGCAAGTATGTTAATGTCCCTAATAACTGGCTTTGCACTCACTACGGTAACACTGCATTTTAAAGAAACCTGTAAAGCTATATTTCAGTCCCAACAGAAAAATAAAGTTTTTGCTAAAAAAGTAACTACTGCTAAAGAACCTAGTCCCTCAAATAAAAAATGTGTGATGCCTGCTTGGACAAGAAGAAGTTTGATTCAAGGGACCCAAACTTGTTTGGGTTCCTAAGAAGCATTCAAAGATGGTATATGGATAGTGGCTGCTCTAAGCATATGATTGGAAGCACTGATGATTTCCTTTCACTTAAAGCCCTGCAAGGAGGGAGTGTGTCCTTCGACAATTACAAAAAGGGATACATTCTAGGAGTAGTAAGAGTTGGGAAGACACTCACTTATTTAATTGAAAATGTATACTATGTGAATGGTTTGAAATACAGTCTACTGAGTATCTCTCAAATCTGCGACAAAGGAAACAAAGTGGAATTCTTATCAAAGACATGCACGATTACAAATCTTGTAACTGGTGAAGTGGTTCTGTTGGCAAAAAGATTCAAGAATACCTATGTTGCTGATTTTGAGTCTTTGAACAATGGGGATCTTACATGCTTGAGTGTTGTTGATGACAATGTTGAGCTGTGGCACAGAAGATTGGGACATGTAAGGTTTACGTTGCTAAAAAAATTGGTCAAGAAGGACCTAGTTCGTGGGCTGCCTAAGTCAAGTTTCAAAGATCACAAGGTGTTTGATACATGTGTAAAAGGAAAGCAAGTCAGATCCTCCTTCAAGCCCAAAAAGGAAGTAAGCACCTCAAGGCCACTTGATCTCCTCCATATGGATTTATATGGACCTATGAGGGTGCCAAGTAGATGAGGAAAGAAGTACATTTTCGTCATAGTGGATGTCTACTCCAGATTTACCTGGACTTTGTTCCTCAGAACCAAGGATGAAACATTTCCAGTGTTTGCTTCTTTACTAAAGATGATCCAAGTGAAGATGAGCTATAATGTTGTGAGTATAAGATCTGATCACGACACAGAGTTCGAAAATGCAAAATTCGACAAATTTTATGCTGAAAATGGTATAAGTCATAATTTTTCATCTCTAAGAACACCCCAACAAAATGGTGTTGTGGAGAGGAAAAATAGGACTTTTGAAGACATGGCAAGGAAAATGTTGATTGACAGTGGTGTTGCAAAAAGCTTCTGGGCAAAGGTAGTCAACACTGCATGCTACTTGGTGAACAGGTGCATGATCAGGCCCCTCCTGAACAAAATCCCATATGAACTACTGAACGGGAGGAAACCCAGGCTAACACACTTGAGGACGTTTGGCTTCAAATGTTTCGTCCTCAATAATGGTAAGGAAGTACTGGGAAAATTTGATACCAAAAGTGATGAAGGAATCTTTCTTGGATATTCATCACAAAGCAAAGCTTACAAGGTCTACAACAAAAGAATTCAATGTGTTTAGGAAAGCATACATGTGATATTTGATGAATCACACCACCTATGTGGGAAAGATCCACATGATAAGGTTGATCAAGATAGAGAGCAGTCAAAGGTTCCTGGTGAAGTCATTGATATGGCAAATGGAAAGGCTGACATGATGAGTCAGGTCAAGGAATCAAATGAAGATGGTGCAGCTGAATCTCCAACTGATATAGAGGAACCTGGTCCCTCAATCACAACAACTGAAGCAGAGAACAGAGTAGTTGATGTCATACATGGAACTACTGATGCTGAGTTGAGAAATGGCACTCATGTCAACGATGGATCTCATTCAGAGGAACCTGGATCATCTCGCAATGATATTCATGTGTCTAACTGGAAACACAAAATTTCACACCCTCTTCAAAATGTAATCACTCCTCTTGAGTCATGGATTCAAACCAGATCAAAGTCAAGAAACTCACTTGCCTTCTCAGTCTTCCTCTCTCAAATTGAGCCCAAACATTTCAAGGAAGCATTGAAATATGCTGACTAGATTACTACTATGCAAGATGAACTCCATCAATTTGAGAGGAACAACGTATGTCACCTGGTTCCTCGACTCTCAGACAGAACTATTATAGGAACTAGGTGGTGTTCAAAAACAAACTGGATGAGTTTGGGAACACAACAAGGAACAAGGAAAGGTTAGTAGTTCAAGGCTACAATCAAGAAGAAGGGATCGACTATGATGAAACTTTTGCTCCAGTTGCTCGAATGAAAGCCATCAGAATCCTCATTGCCTTTGTATCTCATATAGAATTCAAATTATTTCAAATGGATGGCAAAAGTGCATTTCTGAATGGATATCTAAAGGAAGAAGTCTTCGTCAAACAACCACCGGGTTTTGAATGTCATGAGAATCCGGAGCATGTATTCAAACTTGACAAGGCATTATATGGACTGAAGCAAGTCCCTCGTACATGGTATGAAATGTTGTCCAAATTTCTCCTTGAAAATGGCTATACACGAGGAAAAATCGACAATACCCTATTTCTGAAGAAACGGGGGAGGAACCTGCTCATCGTGCAAGTCTATGTTGATGACATCATCTTTGGTGCAACAAACGATTCCCTATGTGAAGAGTTTGCAAAGCTCATGGGAAGTGAGTTTGAGATGAGCATGATGGGGGAATTGATTTTTTTCTTGGGGCTGCAAGTTAAGCAAATTCCTTAGGGCACGATGATAAGTCAGCAGAAGTACATTAAAGAGCTCCTAAAGAAATTTAAGATGGAAAGTTCAAAGATCATTGATACCCCTATTTCCACTGCCACTCGTCTGGACATGGATGAACCTGGTTCTCCTGTGAACGAAACCATGTACATAAGTATCATTGGTTCACTCTTGTATCTCACAGCTAGTAGACTTGATATCGTATTCAGTGTGGGATTATGTGTTAGATTTCAATCTAGTCCAAAGGAATCTCATCTAAAGGCTGCCAAGAGAATTCTAAGGTATCTCAAAGGAACGCAGGACCTGGTTCTCTACTATCCTTCAGGAGTAATTCGGTATGCTAATGCTGATTATGTTGGTTATCAGCACATTTAGCATGGCACATTTTCTGGTATCATGTCTGATTTCATGGGGTACAAGGAAACAAAACTCTGTGGCTCTTTCAACTACAGAAGCTGAGTATGTGGCAGCTGCCTCTTGTTGTACTCAACTGTTGTGGATCAAGCAATAACTGGAGGACTTTGGTGTATTTTATGATTGTGTTCCATTACTGTGTGATAAAACCAGTGCTCTCCACATGGCAAAGAACCCAGTTCAGCATAAGAGAACAAAGCACATTGATCTGCGACATCATTTTCTCATAGATAATGTTGAAAAAAGGTCTTATATGCATGCAGTTCTGCAAAGCAGAAGACTAAGTAGCAGATATCTTCATCAAAACACTGAGAAGAGAGTACTTTGAAAAGAATTGATTGGCGTTGGGGTTGATAAAATCAAACTGAGCACCAGGTCCCTCAATGATTGACTATGAAAGAATGAACAGGTACAACAACTAAAAAGTATTTTCTGGCAAGTTCTAACTCATTTCTATACCGTTACAGCTAATCACACATGGAAATAACAGAGCAAACAAGCAACTAATGTCATTGCATCTTGGTAAAAGGATGAGGCTCACACTTACAAAATTAAGTCAGGGAACCTGGTTCCCTTGACTCAGGTTAATAGTCCCTTTGTACTCTCATGCACATGTTTTTAACATATGTAAAAGTGCCACGTCATTAAAATTTTAGTTTCTCTTTTTTCATCTCTTTAGAACCCAAACATCATACCCGTTATTAAACAACCCGTCTACCCAGAAATCTATACTCGTTTGTAACCGGTCACTCACTTTCTCTAAATAAACCCAAGCACTTTCTCTTTCCTTACTATCCACATCAAAGCCAAAAATTCCCCTTTCTCTCTCAAAACCAAACACTTTTTTTCTTGTGTTCTCACTGCAAATCTTCACTATGTCTGAAAATCCAGAAGTCTCAAACGTTTCCAGTGTAGTCCCCACTGTGTCTTTGTCTCATGAAGCATATGAGCGAGAGTCTGAGTCCCCTTTGTCACCTAGTCAAAACCTCATACCAGACCCCCAACCACCTACTACTTCCTCTCTAACCCAATCAAGTTCTGATTCTCACCGGAGTCGTAAGACTGAGATACCCAAAAGGTTTGTTGTTGCTACCTCGCCTTCTGCCTCGCCCAAAAAAATGGCAAAAGGAGAAATAGTAGACGGGGATGAAGGTCAGGAAGTTTTTAGTCACAAAGTTAGGGAGAGTGCTAAAGCCCAATAGAATGTGGTTCAGAGTAGTGAAGGTTCAACATCGACCATTCCAAGCTTCAATTTGAATATTACCAACCCTACAGGTAATGTTCCTCTTGCATCCTCTGAGTCTACTTTGGGGGTAAATGAACAAGAAGCCATTGATAACATATTGTTAATCGCTGTAGAGGGAGGTTTGGTTGGTGGTTATGAGGGTGTTAATGAGACCATTGGGTCTCATAGGAAAGGTGAAGGTTATCAGGAAGAGGGTAGGGAACTGGTGCCCCTTGAAAATCTGGCACCTAACAGTACTACCGGGGAAACAAATGAGGGACCTAATCCCTCGGCCCAAGAGGATCCCTCCGCTCCTACTTGGGATGAAACTCCCTACTCTTCGAAAGAGCCTCAGGTCAGTTCTGATCCTGCTCGCTCTCCTCACTTCGATGCTGAGCCATTAAACATCGTCTTTCCTAAGATGAGATCTCATTCTGAGGAAGAAAATGAGAACAGTGATGAGGATTATGACAATGTGTCTGTTACAAGCTTTATTGCCGCTAGGAGTAGAAGGGAAACTCCCAAAGAGCCCACTCTTAAAATACCTACTACTAGACTGCAAAAGAAGGAAGCCCTTGAGTCAGTTCTGAAGAAAAATAACGAAGAGAAGAAGAAGAGGAGGTTGGTAAAGGGTGGAAAGCTGGTGAATGAAGAAGAAGTGCCTCCACCACTTGTTGTTGATGTTGATGAAGGGGTGAATGAGGAACTTGGTTCTTTAATTCGTAAGTCCTCTAAGAAACCTACAGTTCCAAGACCTAGGAGAGAGTCATCTGTGAAAATGGTGAAAGTGAAAAATGTTGAGGTAGAAGAGTTTGGTGAGAAGGTGTGTGAGAAGTCTAGTGAGAAATTGTCTGAGAAGTCTGCAAAGAAAGAGAAAAGTGTGAGAAAGTCTGTGAAAAGGAAGGCTGGTGACAATGAGGAACTTGGTTCCTCCAAGAAGGCCAAGGTGGGTGTGACCAAGGATGAAGGAAGAGAAAACCTGAGAAAAAAGAGGGTGCTGTGGGGCAGAACATTTGCTCCTAATATTCTTGACATGACAGGGATGCGCCAACTGGTTGATATTGGTGAGTTTCAACAGTGGACACACTTGTTCACCAACGAGATCCCTAAAGTGTAAAGAGGAAGAGGTGTGTAGTTTCTACGCGGACATGTTCACAGTGGAAGAGGATAACATCTGTTTGAAGGCCAACAGTGTAGACTTTGTGATGGACGAGGCTGTGTTGGAAAATATTTCGGGAGTGCATACTGGAGGAATATCATCCATCGAGGGGACTTATTCTCCAAATTTCAGAAGTGCCATTCTGAAGGATGATGCAGTGCAGCAAGGGGAACGAGTACACAAGAAGGCCCTCCTTTAAGTGTATCAACTGTTGTTCGAGATGGTGAACAAGGTTTTGCTTCCACGGGTAGAAAGGCGTTCCATTACGTCAAGAGCAGACATGTTCCTAATGGAAGCACCATATGCCTACACCACTATCAATATGCCTGGTCTCATGATAGAGCATATGAAGAAAGTAGTAGAATTTAAGGATGGTAATCATGGGTTGCCTTACGGGTTCTTACTCACTAAGGTATTTAACTTCTTCAAAGACCCTTTGGGAAAAGCAATAGTGGGAACTCGCAAGAAAACCTTCTCCAAGACCACCTTAGAAGAGTATGAGTGCATTGATAAGAAAGGAGGGGTTGGCATCAATTCCACTATCTCTCAATTAATTGAGGCTCAGAATGCTGCCAATGAAGAGATAAGGAAGTTGAAGGCAGAAAATGTTATTCTTGAGGGACAGCTTAGTCAGGCCTAGGAGGCACCTGGTTCCAGCAGTGCACAAGACACAGAGGTTGCCCGTCTGACCAAGAAAAATGCTGATCTTAGGAAACAGGTCAAGGACCTGAAGGAGAGGCTGCTTAACGAGCAAGTGTAAGAAAATGCTCAAATGGATATCCTCCTTAGAACCCTTGCCTCTTCATCTCTGCCTCCCCCTTCTAGTGCTCCTTAAAATAGTTCCCTTCCCAGTGTCCAGTTAAAAGCTAATTGCCTTATATCGTGGTCCCTTTGTTTTGTTGTTTTTGGTGGCTGGTACTTTTTAAGTTGTTTTATTTTGTGAATGGTTGTGTAACAAATGGCACTGCTAATTCTGTTCTCTTTTATTTAAAATTAATGAGTATCCTGTCCTTTTACTATGCATACTATACTCTTATGCTCTGTTTTTAGCCATATTTGTGTGCACACATGTGGCATGAGTTAATCATGTTGGACTTCTTTTTGCTTATTACTTATGATTAATCTTTTTATGATGCCAAAAGGGGAAAAAATAATTGAGGGGGAACAAGTTCAGGGGGAATACATGAGATATTATATGGTAATCTGGTTCTCAAGGGAAACTTCAATTGCAGGTTTGTCATCATCAAAAAGAAAAAAATTGATAGGTTATGTACCTTATTATGTTTTGATGATTTAACAAACTTAATGATAAGAACCAGATCGGGAACCTGTTACACATCCTCAAAGTTCTCAAGAACAACAAGTCTCAAGTCGGACTCAAGTTCCAATAATTAGAGTCAAAGAGACGATAGAGGGAACAGATAGACATCAGTTCCCTTGCTGACTGTATCAGTCAACTCCCCACAGTTGTAAAGTTGTTGCAACTGTTCCTCTGCACACACACAACATGGCAAATAGTGCAGCAGCCACTTTATGTGGAATACATTATGCCGGATAATTACTTGCATCATCCAAGCGACATCACTTGTATATTATCAACATGATGCAAGGAAAAACAAGTCACTTGAACACTCAGGAAAATCATCAAGCTTCTCTCTTAAGGGTGTTGCTATTTGGCAAGTGACTTCAAGCCTTCAAGAACGAAGAACAACAGAACAAGTACCAGTTTCCAGCATTAAGTTACCTTATGTCCTTAATTGTATTGTACCTTTGTTAGAGCAATTTACTTGTAATTCCTACTTAGCTTAGCTAGAATCATTATGTAGGAAATCAGTTGTAAAATCATAAACCTTGTGTTTGTGTCTTGGCTAGAGTTAGTCAAGTTGTGAGCTTTGTAATAGAGTTATTACAATTGAGTGAGGGATTAAGAGTTTAATTCCTAGGTTACAATAATTTGTAATCTGAAGTTTGCACAGTAGTAAAGTGGAAATCCTATAAGTGTAGGTCGTGGTTTTTAATCCCGTGAGCTGGAAGTTTTTCACGTAAAACTCTGTTGTGTCATTTACTTATCTTTGGTATTGCGTATTCTGTGGGAATTGATAGAGAACCAAGTTCTCTATACAATTTGGTCGACCCTTAGTTTCTATCAACTTCACATGCATATAATAATTTTTTTGAGCTAACATTTACAGTTCTTATATTTTATCTTCTCCTTTTATTTTTCTTAGCTTAAATATTCAGATTGTTATGATGTCTAAGTGCAATTCTTTTCTTATAAATGCAATCATAATTTGAAGCGTTTTACCATCCACGTAAAAAATAATTTTTTTTTTCAATTTTGTACTAATTATAGGGAATACACGCGCAACGTGCGTGCCCAACGACTAGTTAAACATAAAAGTGGTGATGCTAAACTAATTAAACTAAAATGAAAACACTAATAAACTTTAAATAAAATTGAGCAGTTTTTATGTTATCAATATGATTAAAACGATGTAGGGTTATGAGTTATCTAACAATCCTATTGTATCCTTCACTTAAATTGACTAATTCATTTATCTGGTTTATTGGTTGACATGGTTAATATTGCTCATAAAAATCTATTGAGTTCTTACTCGTTTATTTAAGCTAATCTAGCGCTGATATGTCTATGGAATTAGAATCAATAAGAATGCATTCATAATTTCCGTAATAACCAAGCAAGACAATTAGCATATATCTATCCTAACCGCGAATTTGTTCCCCGATGCCTAGGTTCAAGAACTTGCTCTACTCAATCTTATGTACAATCTAGAATTCTCACTTTCGAGTTCAATCATAAATTCGTAGATAGTATTCAATTGGTGACCAAACAATCAAATAATTGAGCGAGGAATTGAATAAATAAACAAATACGATAAATTAAAAAACTAAAATCAACTTTCAAATAATAATAGTCATGAAAGAACCACAACTCTAGAACGTGAAGTTTAGCTCCACGTAGACAAGATAGCCAAACAATAAATTATTCAAAGGAACATAAAAATTACTAAGGTTGGCGGAAGAAAAGATAAAATCTGATGAACCCGACCTCCACGGCGGCTCCATGCTCCCCTCGGTTAAAAGTTGTGTAAGAATTGTGTCTAATAAATATTTATAGGTGTAGGAAAAAAATTAGATGAATTAACCAAGTCCAAGCAAAACAGGAACAAAAATTTCCATCCAAAACTCATCACTGCGTCGCCACAAATATCACGCCCAAATTGGGCAGCCTCGCGCCATAGAACGCGATAGACTATCCCGTGCTACGCGAAGCCTCGCGGCCTAACTCTTTTTGTTGCTGATCTTCTTTGCTTCAATTCATTTGTCAATTCAATTATTGCTTGCCTAACTCTATTCTTGGTAGTGGTAGGCTGCCAAACTCTTCTTTCCAATTACTTCAAATGTAATGAAAATCTGCTAACATTTAGTCTCCTCTATGCCCCCGTAATCCTTAAGATTTCTCTTTTTGTATTTGATTTTGTCTTTATGTAACTTGGGATCTGTCAATCAAATTCCATTCTTTGCATGTCATGTCTTTAATTGTTTATCCATAATCATTAGCCAATCATCTAAGAATACACTTTAAAATATTCACCTTGCTCCCAAATTTCATCTCAAAAGTATCTACATTATTTATTAACACCAAAATAAATATAAAACTCCATAATCAAGATAAGTTCATACTTAATAGTTAATATCAAATATAACCAAAGAGCGATAAAAATACGACCCAACATCAAATTTATATTAATCTTTTTTCATCTTCTACTAAATTGACAAAATAATAATATAATCTTGCAACACATTTTGGAGCAATCTCTCTTTGTAGTCAAGAGTGTAATAAGTGTATATTACTCCATATTGCACTAACTATATAAGATATATAATAAATAGTATTAAACAAATTAAAAATCAAATAGTAAAAGAAAGAAAAGTAACAAAGAACCAATTTGTATTTTGTTGATAATGCACTTCCTATTTCCTAATACATATTGGATGCATATCTCTTCCGTACCCACTTCGAAAAAACGTCACTTTGTGAATGTGATTGATTTTTGCTCGTGTTTGAATTTGAGGTTTCAGACCGAAAAGCTAAGAAGATATGATATCTCACAGTTGCACCACAAACTGAGATAAGATCAATCACGTACAATTGCATTAACCTATCTAATATTCATCCTAAGTTCACGCTCAGACGAATTAGTGATTGTGATTAAGAAGTGAAACAAGCGAGCAAAAGAACCCAACCAAGCAAATTGAATCTCCTTGACCTTGGCACAACAAGCAGTTCTCGGATCCGAAGGTGTTAAATTTGAACTTGCCAGCCGCCAGGACTCGAGTACAAAGGAGAGACAGGAGATTGGACCCTCTAGGATTTCAAGAAGATATGTGTTATTACAAAGAGGTGAATTTAGAATTTTGACGGATTCCATCTTTAAGTTTTTTATCATAAATCTATTACAATTTAGAAATTATAGGTTAAAATTTAAAAACAAATCTTACAATTTTAGTGATGTTTAAAAATATATACCTATACTCCATATAAAAAATGCTGTTATTATTGAACCACGCTACTTCATTCATTGCTATTAATTTTAATTATATAAAATTTTGCAATGACAAATGGAGATCGTGTTGAGAGAGAGTCGCCAAAAGACTCATTCCAGGAGTGAAAGAAAGGATTTCATTGTGTTAAATTTGAGGATTTTGAATGAATATACGAAATAAAAAATAAAAAATGAAAAAAATTACTTAATTAAAACACAAGAGGGGATACTAAATATGTACAAACTGAGAATTGAATCTCTACCTTTACTTGTTAAGGTGCACCCAATAATCGTAGAACCATAGGAATCGTTGAATTCAGACATATAATCTTAAGTTTTTGAAATAAAATTTACATATTTGAAAACTACTCACAATAATTATTAATTAAAAGTATTTAGAAGGCCTATAAAAAAAATTGTGGTCAAAGAATTTAACTCTCACAATCCCAACGATGACACATAGATTGAAAAGCTCCATCCAAAAATAAGTGTCACCTTTTGCTTTTTGAGAGTAAGTTCGACTAGTGTATGAAGCTAAATTAAATTGGATAAGATCAACTCATATTCTAAAACTAATACTTCGATATTAAAAAATTATATGAAAAATACTATAAGTTGCAATTCTTCTCATATCAATATTAAGAAATAATATAATTTAAAATATTGGTTAATTAGTTTGAATATGCAAAAGCAAAAAGTGAAACATAATTTGAGACAGAGAAAGTGCATTTTTATTAAAAATAGTGACAGATTGAACTAATGAACAAATTGTTTTTAGGAAGTCTCTACATTTAACAATAGAAAAAGCCAAACTTTTTAATTTCCTAGTGAATTGTTAGAGGCAGCATACATTGGAGTAGTACTATAATGTTTTAAATCTCAATGTGGAAGGCAACTTCCTGAGGCACTACTACTTAGAGTCCGGAACCAAAAATGTTGTCATTTTGAACTCAAAAGACAAAAATAGGTGGAAAAAAATTTGGACTACAATTTTATATATAGCGCATGTTTTTAATGCCCTATACCTCAACGGCCAGTTACCTCATTAAGGTATAGCGCATGAAATACATGTGCTATGCTTATACTAAAAGCGTGTTTTGAAATACCTATTTTTGAATGTTTTTTACCGGAGAAAACAAACCGTTTTTACAGTCGAATCGAGCACAAATCGCGTTCAACTCCACGAGGCAGGCTTGTATCGTGTCTTTTATCAATAAAATAATAACTGCAAGAGATTTCGGGGATCAAAGTGGTCTACAATGGAGGTTTTAAAAAAAAAAAAAATGGGGAGGGGGGACCGTTTTTGAGAGCTTCTGTCTAGGAAGAGAAGCTGTGATGTTATTTATATAAGTATAACGCATGTATTACATGCGCTATACCTGACCGGCTTTTGAAGTTCAGGTATAGCGCATGTAATATATGTGTTATACTGGGTGTTTCAAAATAGTAAGCATAGCGCTCGTATTTCATGCGCTATACCTTAACGGGTAATTGGTCGTTAAGGTATAACGCATTAAAAATATGTGCTATATATAAAATTGTAGTCCAAACGTTTTTCAACCTATTTTTGTCTTTAGGGTTTTTGGTTTTATAAAATCGCCTGCTTCGTCTTGTGGCAGTAGAGGATGAGAGGTTTCTTTTAGCCATAGTAGAAAAATTGGTGAGAAGTGAAGGAGAATGAGAGAGGAGGGTACTTAACTAGGCTTTTGGAAGATTGAAGGGTTGCATCGGTTAGAGGAAAGGGCACGTTCAGATTTAAGTGACACTTTAGAAGAATTGCTTCGGCGGAACCAATGGAAGAGTAATAATAGCACTCACATCAAATTAATAAACTCATCAATTAAACAAACTAAAAAATGAAGAAAAATATTTACAAAGATAGGAGATTTTTACGTAATAGACAAAGTATCAATCTTTTTACGCAGTAGATAAAATCTTTCTTCCAAAAGAGGTTTTGTAAAAATATCAGCAAGTTGGGACTCAGTACTAATGAACTCTAACAAAATATCACCTTTTGCAACATGATCACAAATAAAATGATACTTAATTTCTATATATTTTTTCCTAGAATGATGCACGGAATTTTTTGACAGGCATGTAGCACTTGTATTATCACAGAAAATAGGAATAGAAGTGAGATAAATCATAATTGAGAAGTTGATGCATGATCCAAAGAACTTGTGTACAACAGCTTCCAACAGCTAAATACTCTGCTTCACTAGTTGACAAGGCAACACAATTTTATTTCTTTCTATGCCAAAAAATTAGAGCATTCCCCGGTAATTGGCATGTGCCACTAGTACTTTTCCTGTCAGTCCTATCACCTGCAAAATTTGCATCTGAAAAATCTTTTAAATCAAAATTTTTGGAATGAACATACCATAATCCTAATTCAGTGGTCCCAATGAGATGTCTAATAATGCGTTTTACTACAGTCAGATGAGATTCCTTTGGAGCCGACTGAAATCTTGCACACTTACAAACACTGAATTCTATATGTGGTCGACTAGCCGTGAGATATAGTAGAGGTCCAATTATTCCTCTATACATTGTTTCATCCATACTTTTTACATTCGTGTACTCTTCAAGCGTAGTGTTGGATTTATTGGAGTTCCTATAGGCTTTGAATTCTCCATTCCAAACTTTTTTACGAGTTTCTTGGTGTACTTGGTTTGGCTAATAAAAATCCCCTTGGGAGATTGCTTGATTTGTAATCCAAGAAAGAAGGTTAGCTCTCCCATGATGCTCATTTCTAATTCTCCTTTCATGATATGAGCAAATTCTTCACATAATACAGAGTTAGAGCTCTCAAAAATAATATCGTCCACATAAATTTGAGTAATAAGATTACCTAAATTTGAACACTTAATAAATAAAGTTGTGTCGATATTACCTTGTTTGAAACCTTGATTTAGAAGAAAAGAGCTTAATCTTTCATACCAGGCTCGAGGGGCTTGCTTGAGTCCGTATAAAGCTTTTGACAGCTTGAATACATGGTTTGGGAAGTTGTTGCTTACAAAGCTAGGAGGTTGTTTCACGTATACTTCTTCAGAGATATATCCATTTAGGAAGGTATTTTTTACATCCATTTGAAATAGCCTGAATCCTTTATGAGCAACAAAAGCAAGTAGTATTCGAATGGATTGTAATCTTGCTACAGGAGCAAATATTTCATCGTAGTCGATTCCTTCTTGTTGAGAGTAACCTTGGGCAACTAGCCTTGCTTTGTTACGAACTACTTGACCAAATTCATTCAGCCTATTTCTGAAAACCCATTTAGTTCCTACGATAGAAGCATTTGATGGTTTTGGAACCAAGTCCCACACTTTATTTCTTTCAAATTGATCAAGTTCATCTTTCATGGCTTTGACCCAGTAGTCATCGTTGAGGATTTCATCAACCTTTTTTGGCTCAAGTCGTGATATTAAGGCCACGTGAAGTTGAGCTTTTGAGATCTTCTAGTAGTGATACCTTCTTGTAGATTTCTAATGATGAACTTGTGGGGATATCCAGGTTCACTTTTCCATTCATTTGTAATACATGTGACTGGCTCCTTTTCCACAGTAGTTGATTGTTCAGCAGAAGATGGTTCCTGGACTTCAATGTGCTCCTCAGTTGACTGATTTTGCTGATTTGTCGCCTGATCGTGACTGTTTTTTCCTGATTCGTCTTCAATAAACCAACCATGCTTTTTAAAACGAACCTCATAGTCACTGTCACTTAGTTTACTGATACTGAGAAGGTTGTAACCAAGTTCATCAACCAGGTACACTTCATCTATAACATATATTGAGCTGAGGGGAACTCTTCCAACTCCAATTATATTCCCTTTTGATTTGTCTCCAAACGTGATTGTTTCTCCATCTAGTTTGGTGACCGTCTTGAACAGTTGTTTGTCACTAGTCATATGTCTGCAACACGCGTTATCAAGGTACCATTTCCCTTTTCGATTCTTCTTGTATTTTTCCTGCAAAAAAGAGAAATTACTTATTTTTAGGTACCCAAGCCCGATTGGGTCCTGAATGGTTAGTGCTATGAGTATTAGCTTGACTAGAGGGCTTGGATCGCCAGACCCATCTCCTGTTGTTCTTAAACCTGGAATGATTAGAGGTATGACCGAGTTTTTCGCAGTAAAAACATGAGGGTTTATTGGAATTTTAAGAAACTTTTTGTCATGACCCAAAATCTAACTAGTCATGATGGCACCTAACCCAACCCGCTAGGTAAGCCAATTACCAACTATCCAATTCCAATGAAATTAATAAGGTAATTAATTAAAAGAAAATATATAAAACCAATACATTTTCCCAAGAACTGGTAGTACAAATTATGAGCATCTAAGAATAGAGTTTATAAAGCTGGTATGAAGTAAATACATCATCTGTTTAAAAATTACATAAACAGAGTTTTATAAATCTAAGGCTACCATGAACAAGAGGCAGCTACAACCAGAACGCAGGTACATCTTCAGATCCAGCTCCCAACGAACACAACAACATTAGCAGCCAACATCTGCACGCAAGGTGCAGAAGTGTAGTATGAGCACAACGGACCCCATGTACTCAATAAATAACAAACCTAACCTTAGGTTGAAAGTAGTGACGGGTTTTTACCAAGGTCCGGTCCAAAACCAATAGTCCACAACAGTCCATAATACAAGAAGTAACTCAGAGATAAAATGCTCGGCTAAATCATGATTTCTAAAAATTGTTCTTTATTTCAAGTATATCAGTGAAAACCCAAATCGTTTACCGAAGTTGCCAAAAATATGAATAAGTTTGAAAACAATAATTTTCCTAAAATGCTTTCAATAATAAATAAGAAGTTTAATTTTCTTTCCAGATAACTCGTATAAACCAAATGCATCACTATGCCCATTTGTCAACATGTGTGAGAAATCATGAATGGTGTGATACTGTATAGCATGAGAAAAATACATCTCTATGCCTGTATGTCAAATGTGCATGTCAATGCGATGCAACTCAGTGATAAAATCATATGCATACTCTCAGAGTATCATTTCACTCAGTCCTCCTAATAACTCTGTCCTACCAGTCACTCAGGCCTCACAGTCACTCAGTCCTCATAATCGCTCGGCACTCACACTCAGTAGGTAGATGCGCTCATTGGGGGGTGTATAGACTCCGGAGGGGCTCCTTCAGCCCAAGCGCTATAATCTGCATGGACAACTCACGTGCCGCACAGACAACTCACGTGCTATAGTATCAATATATGTATCCGCACGGACAACTCACGTGCTATAATAAGCCAGTCTGGCCTGCTACGACGTGCAACTCGATCTCATAATAATAAAGTATATAAAGCCAATATGGCCTGTTGTGGCATGCAACCCGATCCCATAATTATCCACACAATAAGGCCCTTAGCCCCACTCAGTCATCAATCTTTCCAGTCTCTCTATCATGGGCTCAAAATGTCATGAAAGTAGCAAGAAAATGATGATATGATGTATCAATAAATAACAATAGAGACTAAGATATGATATGTAATGACATGAATATGGCCGAGTATGAATTTTCAATTTAAAACAAATAATTTACAGCAATATGACCTCTGTGGGTCCCAATAATACTGACACATAGCCTTGACATAATTTTTAATATGATTCTCAGCTCAATTTCTTTAGCACATAAAACTACATAGAAAATGCCAAGATTATTTGACTACCACATTCCACGAAAACAATTATGTCACAATTTTCATAGTTCACGCCCACACGCTCGTCACCTAGCATGTGCGTCACCTCCCAACAATTCACATAATACATATATTCAGGGTTCATACCTGCAACTCCAAGATTAGAAGAGTTACTTACCTCGAACAAGACGAATCCAATGCCGAGAAAGCTAAACAATGCTCCAGAAATCCCATTCCACGTGTATCAACTCCTGAACGGCTCGAATCTAGCCACAATAAATTTGATTCAGTCCACACAATTTATAGGAATTAATTCCATATCAAAATTCTAATATTTTCCACAAAATTTGAAATTACACTCCGAAAATCGCATGGGGCCCGCATCTCGGAATCCGACAAAACTCAAACAATCCGACAACCCATCCAATATCAAGTTCGACCATACTAATTTCACTCAATTCCAACTCCAAATCGATGTTCAAAACTCAAAATTTCATAGTATGAACTTTAGGGCAACACCCTCAATTTCCTCTTTAAATTCATCAACCAATTGCTAAAATGAAGATAGATTCATGGAATATAATCACAAGGGAGTTAAGAACACTTACCCCAAGTCGTGTGGAAAAGTTCCTCTCCAAAATCGCCCAAACCGAGCTCCAAAATCCGAAAATGGTGAAAAATCACGAACCCTCGAACTTAAAGGGTTCTGTCCAGCCCTTTCGCAGATGCGGACAAGAGGTCGCACCTGTGACCCTTGCTTCTGCCGCAACAACTCGCTTCTGTGAGAAAAGCTTGGCCAGCCCAAATCGCTTCTGCGATGCCTAGGACCGCATCTGCGGTCGCGTTTCTGCGCAAAAATCGCCACACCTGCAAAGACCCCAGGCCATCCCCAGTCCTACATCTGCGCGAACCCCGCCGTACCTGTGGCATCGCACCTGCGGCCAAGACCCTCGCAGGTGCGATCACATCAGAGGCAGCAGTTCCAGCATTTTCCTTAAGTCCGAATTTGATCCGTTAACAATACGAAACTCACCCGAGGCCCCCGGGACCTCAACCAAATACACCAACAAGTCCTAAAACATAGCACGGACCTACTCGAGGCCTCAAATCACATCAAACAACATCAAAACGACGATCCGTGCCTCAAATAAAAAATCTATGAACTTTGAACTTTCTAATTCTATATCTTGCGCCGAAATATATCAAATTAATCCAGAATGACTTCAAATTTTGCCCACAAGTCACATTTCACATTACAAACCTATTTCAATTTCCAGAATCAGATTCCGACCCCGAAATCAAAAAGTCAACCCCCGGTCAAACTTCCCAAAAATTCAATTTTCGCCATTTCAAGCCAAATTCCACTACGGACCTTCAAATAATTTTCCGGACACGCTCCTAAGTCCAAAATCACCATACGAATCTATTGGAATTATCAGAATTCAAATCCGAGGTCGTTTACACATAAATCAACATTCGGTCGACTTTTCCAACTAAAGCTTACCATTATGAGACTAAATGTCTTAATTCATTCTGAAATATCTTCGGACCCGAACCAACTAACCCGATAAGTCATAAATCAACTATAATGCATAAATTGCATAGTAATTGGGGGAACGGGGTTGTAATACTCGAAACGACCGGCCGAATTGTTACATTCTCCCCCACTTAAACATATGTTCGTCCTCGAATGTGCTAAGAGTTATTTTCATGCCATCAACGCACTATTCCATCTTACAACACATGTACCCGAGGTGATCCCACGTCACCCTATTCCACATAGGCCTGACAATACAATACAACTAAAAATCCTTAATTTAACCTTAGCCCCAAAAAAAACCTTGGAGCCAAATTTCTAACATCCAGAATTCTTTTCAAGACCTGAATCTCACATCTACACACTGTATAAGCCTGAACAAGCTGTATCCAGCTATAAACATAATCTCATATATAATCACATAACATACTACACAACTCGCATACTCGTAGCACTATTTCTGATTACAGTAACTACTCAAAACCAACCAAGTACTAGTATAAAACCCCGCATTCAAGAGAACCTCATTCCGAAAACTTAGTACACTGCCAATGATGAAAGAAACAATCAAAAACTCATGACCACTCATCAGATCAACTAGCCATAGATCTCTCTCGCCCCAACCAGAACCATAATCCTCTCCTAAGCTGACTTTCAATATTATCCTCCGGAATATACCATAATCAAGCATGATAGTACCCATTCTAGGTCCAATGACCTTATATTGTTAAGCAAAACTATCCCACAGACACGCCACATCAATATAACTCAATCCACCACTGCACAATATGTGTACCCAAATATGGGAGATGTCTCAAGGAAGAGAACCGTATTGCAAGTTCAACAAGCACCACCACAACCGTAATGTTACAACCAATTCCTCAAATTTCATAAAGAGGATAACCGTAGACACATGTGCACAATTGTAGAGGAAGGAAATTAATGAATCAGATAAATTATAGCAGAAATAAAATTCCTACACACGACACGGACAACTCATGTGCCAATAATATGAATCGCCCGACATGGTCACAGGCCTCCAGTCCCAGCATATCACAAGTACACTTGTATATGATAATGAAATAAGATTCTCATGATCCTGGACTAGTATAAATACGTGTCATAGTGTAAGCATGTGCAAGGTCTGCCATCACACTTCAAATCGGCAATTTAATGCGGAAATAGTAACTACCCCATTTATTCAGGGAATTAGTCTCTTTGTAACCTCAAGTGAAGCCTAGATAGTTCTCAACAAAGGTAAGAATACGAGAAATGTTATAACTTTACGCTTAATAGTCAACTCTAGGCATATCATAGCCTAAGCATTCTTTCGAGTATAAATACCTGCCCCAATGCCCGCATATTGGCTCAAATCTCACATATATGCACACTTATAGTGCGTAGCTATCACAAATAATTAACGCAACTAGTGCCTCTACTGAGTTAAAATAAAATACTCACCTCAAGTAGGCCGCAACCCTAAACAATATACTTCCGGGAACTCCCAGTCTCCCAATTCATTGAACACATGAATCACCGTAACTGATCCCAACTCCAGCACAAGAATGACTAACACATCTTCCATTCACGATAATCCCATCAGGAATACTTTCATAATTCTTCCGTGCCACATAGCAATAATTTGAATATCAGCAGTTTATTAACCAGGTGAGTACTGCAATACCGATGAACATCCGTAAGTCAAAACACAACGCGCCTTCTGAAATGCGCACCTTTCTCAGGAATTACTGAGCAGTTATAACATTCATCGAAATATCTGAAACTAACCATGTTGTCCAACATTCGTTACCTTCTCTTCAAGACTGAACTGTCACCTTGTACATGTAAATCATAATCCCGCACAACACACCACATCTATTATGCCATCATGTGAAAAGCATAAGAATCTCATTATCAACTCTGAGTAAATAGCAAATTAAATACCCGGTAAGTTAGAAACCTTCCTCTTGCTTCCTTCCAGGAGAAAATCACAATACACAACACGTTTCCCACACCAGTAGAAAATATCCGGTTCAAACCATGGTAGAAACCATCAAGAACACTTTGAAATCCATTTGCACATAACCAAGCTATTAGAACTGAATTTCTCTAACTCGACATGGCCACGCAGGTCACCAAACCCAAGAATATTGTCACCAAAATATCTATAAAGTCTTACCACATCGTAATTACCCAAAGGACCGATCCTACCATTACCATACTGGCCCAGTCTACTACCCAGTTGTCCTATTTCTCCGAGATCCTTCCGAATTTGTCTTCAGATTGATACTTCTCCTTGCTAAAACACCACGATCTTTAACCATAACTCACCCCACAAATCTTAGCATAGAACCACAATGCCGTACGGTCCATAAGCAACTGCATTCTTCTTAAGTACCCCAAAAGCACCACAACCGAGACATCCACTTTGAAAGACCTTATGTGAATTTAAAATTGTTCCTCTCTCCTTATCTTATACTGAAATGTAGAATCCATAGTCATACAGAATTACCGCAAGTCCCGACACCATCCAATGTAATTAACCAATTCTAGCGATACACAAATCCGAAAAATTTTCAATTGCCACTTATACATTTTTGAATCCATTAGCACCTTCTCGAAAGTCACCCATTTTGCTCAAATCTAAAAATTGCACCGCCCAAACGGGCTGAAAGACACGTGACCCATTAGCACAACAACACTCAAAGAGGTAATCCTGCCTTAACACCATCAATCAAATTCATACTTTGTGCGCACTACATTTTTCAAAGTGACAACTTAATCATTCCATGATTTTTTTCATATTTCCATAAAGTGCAATGTACCCCGTATTCTGAAATTTTCCTTACTCGAGTCATCCTCGATCTCAACCTTTGCAAGTCATAACTAACCCACAAGTATGCCTCAGACCAAAACTAAACTTTTACATATAACCATCAATTGAATTGTCAATAGAAGGCTCTCCCACTTGGCTCAAAGCCATAGATTTAAACACTCCATAACTCACAATACCTATACTTTATTACTGCCATAATACTGCAGTCAGTACAACTAAAATTCTTTTCAAGCTCATGCAACACCAACCATCAAATACCTCAATCGTCCTCTAAGTTCGCATTTATTCTCTTAACATTCAAGTCAACTTTCTCAACTAGATTCAAATTCATATCTCAACACATATGCCCCATTGGTAGCAAAGAAACTATCCATTCACATTATAAGGAACACACCTATGTAGATTACTCCGCAGGGGATAACCCACATGCTTAGCCTCAAATTGGTATCTTGTTATACCCTTTCGCAATTACAATTACTATGAAATCACTTAATCTTTCTGAGTCCAAACTCATTAACCAGACATGAGAATTTAATTTGTCCCAAAATTTAACAATGTGAAAGATTCTTCAAAACATTCATACTCGAGACTGTACGTCACATCAAAACGAAAATAAAGCACCCAATGGCCTTCATTTACATTTCAAGGAAACACTTCTCGTCACATTCAAATCGTCTTAACACATCTCGCAGTTATATCATACTCATCACAAAGCCATTCCACCACTCATCGAGCCACAAATTCCACTCGTAGGGGCATTACCGGACATATGAGTCCAAATGTACAGGTTATAACTAAAGCTACCGAGCCTAAGCTGCAGTCTAAACCTGGCCTCAAGTCTTCCAGACTGACCCATCACTAAAACACATAATACACATCTTGAACCTTGTTCATACAAACACAAGCCGACGATGCATAGCTGATAGCGAGCGCTCATGTGCGCATACGAATACGTGGAAAGAATTCAAAGGGTTATATCTCAAGCTGAATCAATTCCGCACGATAAGGAAAGAAATATGGGAAGTATATATATCCAAAATGCCATGTAGCCTCTCGAAGATAAGTATGGACGTCATCATACCGATTCGCAAGACTCTACTAGACACTTGCTCATGACTTGTAGAACCTATGAACCTGGCTTTGATACCACCTTGTCACGACCAAAAATCTAACTA
Source organism: Nicotiana tomentosiformis (assembly GCF_000390325.3). Lineage (NCBI taxonomy): Eukaryota > Viridiplantae > Streptophyta > Magnoliopsida > Solanales > Solanaceae > Nicotiana > Nicotiana tomentosiformis. Next base: position 112,364,866 of record NC_090814.1, on the reverse strand, counting down.
GTCGTGATGGTACCTAACCCAACCCGATAGGTAAGCCAATTACCAACTATCCCATTCCAATGAAATTAATAAGGCAATTAATCAAAGAAAATATATAAAACTAATACATTTCCCAAGAACTGGTAGTATAAATCATGAGCTTTTAAGAATAGAGTTTACAAAGCTGGTATGAAGTAAATACATCATCTGCTTGAAAATTACTTAAACAGAGTTTTATGAATCTAAGGCTACCATGAACAAGAGGCACCTACAACAAGAACGTAAGTACATCTTCAGATCCAGCTCCTAACGAACACAGCAACATCAACAACCAATATCTGCACGCAAGGTGCAGAAGAGTAGTATGAGGACAACCGACCCCATGTACTCAATAAGTAACAAACCTAACCTTAGGTTAAAAGTAGTGACGAGCTTCTACCAAGGTCGGTGCCAAAAACAATAGTCCACAACAGTCCATAACAACGTAAAGCAAATAATATAAGAAGTAACTCAGAGATAAAATGCTCAGCTAAATCATGATTTCTAAAAATAGTTATTCCTTTCAAGTATATCAGTGAAAACCCAGATCGTTTACCGAAGTTGCCAAAAGTATGAATAAGTTTGAAAACAATAATTTTTCCAAAATCCTTTCAATAATAAATGAGATGTTTCATTTTCTTTCCAAATAACATGTATAAAACAAATGCATCACCATGCCCATCTGTCAACATGTATGAGAAATCATGAATGATGTGATACTGTACAACATGAGGAAAATACATCTCTATGCCTGTATGTCAAATGTGCATGTCAATGCGATGCAACTCAGTGATAAAATCATATGCATACTCTCAGAGTATCATTTCACTCAGTCCTCCCAGTCACTCAGTCCTCACAGTCACTCAGTCCTCAAAATTGTTCGGCACTCGCACTCAGTAGGTACATGCACTCATTGGGGGTGTGTACAGACTCCAGAGAGGCTCCTTCCGCCCAAGCGCTATAATCTTCACGGACAACTCACGTGATGCACAGACAACTCACGTGATATAGTATCAATATTTGTATCCACACGGATAACTCACATTCTATAATAAGCCAATCTAGCCTGCTGCGATGTACAACCCGATCCCATAATAATAAAGTATATAAAGCCAATATGGCATGCTGCGACGTGCAGCCCGATCCCATAATTATCCTCACAATCAGGACCTCGACCCCACTTAGTCATCAATCTCTCCAGTCTCTCTCTCATGGGCTCGCAATGTCATGAAAGTAGCCCGAAAATGATGATATGATGTATCGATAAATAAAAAAAGAGACTGAGTTATGATATGTAATGACATGAATATGACCGAGTATGAATTTTCAACTTAAAAAAAATAATTCACAGCAATATGACCTCTGTGGGTCCAATAATACTGACACATAGCCTCGACATAATTTTTAATATAATTCTCAGCTCAGTTTCTTTAGCACATAAAACTACATAGAAAATGCCAAGATTATTTGACTACCAAATTCCTTGGAAACAATTATGTCACAATTTTCATAGTGCATGCCCACATGCCCGTCACCTAGCATGTGTGTCACCTCCCAACAATTCACATAATATATATATTCAGGGTTCATACCCTCAGCTCCAAGATTAGAAGAGTTACTTATCTCGAACAAGACGAATCCAATGCCGAGCAAGTTAAACAATACTCCAGAAATCCCATTCTGCGCGTATCAACTCCTGAACAGCTCGAATCTAGCCACAATAAATTTGATACATTACACACAATTTATAGGAATTAATTCCATATCAAAATTCTAATGTTTTCCACAAAATCCAAAATTACACTCCAAAAATCGCCTGTGGGGCCCAAGTGTCGGAATCCGACGAAACTCAAAAAATCCGACCCCTCATCCAATTACAAGTTCAACCATACTAATTTCACTCAATTCCAACTCCAAATCAATGTTCAAAACTCAAAAATTCATATTATGAATTTTAGGCCAACACCCCCAATTTTGTCTTTAAATTCATCAACCAATTACTAAAATGAAGATAGATTCATAGAATATAGTCACAAAGGAATTAAGAACACTTACCCCAAGTCGTGTGGAAAGGTTGCTCTCCAAAATCGACCAAACCGAGCTCTAAAATCTGAAAATGGTGAAAAATCACAAACCCTCGAACTTAAAGGGTTCTGTCCAGCCCTTTCGCAGATGCGGACAAGAGGACGCACCTGCGACCCTCGCTTCCACGAGAATAGCTTGGCCAGCCCAGTACCACATCTGCGCCAACCCTACCGCACCTGCGGCCAAGACCCTCGCAGGTGCGATCACATCAGAGGCAGCAATTCCAGCATTTTCCTTAAGTCCGAATTTGATCCGTTAACCATCCGAAACTCACCCTAGGCCCCCGGGACTTCAACCAAATAGACCAACAAGTCCTAAAACATATCACGGACCTACTCGAGGCCTCAAATCACATCAAACAACATCAAAACAACGAATCACACCTCTAATCAAAAATCTATAAACTTTGAACTTTCAAATTCTATATCTTGTGCCGAAACACATCAAATTAATCAGGAATGACTTCAAATTTTGAAAACAAGTCACATTTCACATTACAGACCTATTCCAATTTCCAGAATCGGATTCCGACCCCGATATCATAAAGTCAACCCCCCGGTCAAACTTCCCAAAAATTCAATTTTCGCCATTTCAAGCCAAATTACACTACGGACCTCCAAATAATTTTTTGGATACGCTCTTAAGTCCAAAATCACCATACGAATCTATTAGAATTGTTAGAATTCAAATCCGAGGTCGTTTACATATAAATCGACATCCGGTCGACTTTTCCAACTTAAGCTTACCATTCTGAGACTAAGTGTCTCTATTCATTCTGAAATCTCTCCGGACCCGAACCAACTAACCCGATATATCATAAATCAACTGTAATGCATAAATTGCACAGTAATTGGGGAAACAGGATTGTAATACTCGAAACGACCAGTCGGGTCATTACACGTTTTCTTCTCTGATTTTAATCATGCAATGGTTAGCATTGTGCCCATTTTTGTTACAATGAGTATATGTAGAAAGATTTCTAGTTCTAGTCGGATATTTATGACGAGTAAACTGATTTGATCTAACTGAACTATGATTGGTGAATTTTCGCAATTCATTCAGTTGAAGTTGAAGTTCATTAACTTCATCTTGAAGCATATCTCTCTCAATTTCACATACTTCCAACTTCAAAGCCCAGTCTTTCTTTTCTCTTTGGATTTTTTGAAGTTCATTTAGAACTTTCTCAATATATGCAACAGCAATATCAATAAACTCTTGGAGTTCATGACAGTTAGGACATGTAGGAAGACGTACCTCATTTGTTCCTTCGTCTGCCATGAGACCAAGTTCACCTGAGTCTTCATCGCTATCTTCTTTGATGGCCATGAAGCACATGTTGGCAATTTCTTCGTGATCAGATTCTTCTTCATCACTCCAAGCTCCAAATGATTTCTTCTTTTGAAAGTTCCTGCTTAGTTTCTTTTTTAGTTGAGGACATTCAGCTTAAATGTGTCCATATTTTTCACACTCGTATCATCTTCCATCATTTTTGTCATTATCATTGTTCATCTTCCCTTTTCTGAAATTAGATTTACCTCTTCTGTTGTTTCTGTTTTTCTTCATCATGCTTATTACAACTTTGGAAAGTATAGTTATGTTCTCATCTTATTCTCTTCCTCCTCCTCCTCCTCCTTCTTCTTCTTCTTCTTCTTCTTCTTCTTCTTCTTCTTCTTCTTCTTCTTCTTCTTCTTCTTCATCTTTCGATACAGTTGCGTTGAATGCAACTGTCTTCTTCTTTTCTTGTTGAACTTGCCTGTCTAAGTGTATTTTTTCAAACGCAATTAGATCACCTCTAAGTTCATCATAGAAAATTTTATCAAGATCCTGACATTCCAAAGCAATGACTTGTTCTCTGCTTTTGATTGGTCTACCAAATAATTTTAAGTCTCCAAGGATTTTGCTGAACCTGGAAAATATTTCCTCTACTGATTCTCCATCCTTCATTTGAAACAATTCATAGTCTCGAACTAGGAGATTGATCCTTGTTTCTTTCACTTCGTTGGTTCCTTCATATGTGACCTCTAACTTATCCCACATTTCCTTTGCAATTTCATAGCTTGATATCTTTTCATATTCTTCTCCGCTGATAGCATTGTACAACATATTTTTTGCCTTAGTATTCACTTGAATAATGACTGATTATTCTTCAGTGTAATCATCTAAGTCAAGAGGATCAGATGATACTATGATTTGACCGTTGTCGTTCTTCTTTGAAAGAATTGGAAGATTTTTTTTCTTGATCACGCGCCAAACTTTAATATCATATGACATAGTGTAGGTCTCCATGCGCACTTTTCAATGAGAGAAGTGATGGCCATTGAAGTAAGGGGGTCGTACCCGAGAAGTTCCTTCTTGAGATAGTGCTCCAACGACTGTATTTGATCCCATGATCTTTTCCTCACTTGCTGTTAAGAAATATTTGTGAGTCTTGCTCTGATACTAATTGAAAGTACAAGAGAGGGGTGAATTGTAACTAATTTAAAAACTTAGTCGACTTAGCTTTATCAATAGGTTTGATTGATGGTGAAAATAAATTACAAGGAATTTAAAGACTGAGAACACAAGAGTTTTATACTGATTCAGTACCGGTGTGGTACCTACATCTAATTCCCTTGGGTCACAAGGGTTCTCTTAGATCTTCAATGATAGTAGCAGTGATTTTATGGATCGTTTACCCAAACGATTTTCGACAACAGTGTGTTTATAAACTTGACACAACTCTTACTTTGCTTCCTAACACTTCCTATCTTTTGAGACACTAGTAAACTTAGGAATACAGTATTTGTGCTAAGAACTAGGAAGACATAGAAAATAGTGGTAAGTTGCATAGTTGAATTCTTTAATCTGCCAGTCTTCTTATACGAGAGTCTTGAGTAGCAGTTGCAGATTGACCCTTGATTGAGGCACAAAATATTCTAAGAGTTTTTACCCAAGGGGTGTCTCCGAATCCTGCTCAAGAGATGGGCTGGATTCATTTACGTCCTTCCTTTTCATATTCATAATGAGGGGAGTGATTTGTGGCTTGACTTGATCGATCAATATTCAGAATCTCCAGATCCCAAATCAATCCTTGAAGTAGGGACTGCCTTCCTATAGCGATTGCGCTTGATCTTGTTTCTTTTTTGATGGCCTTGACATCCTTTGATTTAGCATTGTCCTTGCTGCATTTGATCTTGTTTCCTTTATGATATCTTTAACATATTGACTACCTTTGATTTAGTACTGCTTTCCTAATTTCCTGCAATTAAATAGATACAGTTAGATTTACATTATTGTCATCATTGAAACTTAGGTATAACAAAGTCTTTATATATAAAATGTCAAATTCGTTCAAGTAGTACGACGATGATTCATTCTGATAATATTTTTCACGTTAATGGAATAAAGACTTGCTCCTTGAGTCCTCTCTCAAACATGGACCAAGAGCAAATAGATTGACACATAAAACATTTCTATTTTGTAGTAGTTGTACACTGTTGTATGTTATGCAAAAAGATTCTGCTTCAAAAGCCCTGGGCTCAGTTTATCCTTTTCTTCATTTTCTTACAACTGTGGTATTCTGCAAATTTGCGTGCATTGGTACCTATTATCTTCTATCTGTAAAAGTATCAGATAAACTTAAAGTATAAATATCGTACATCGTTTTATTATAACATTCATTTAGAGCTTTTTTTCTTCATCTCTAGCAAGTATTTAACATGGGTGAATATTTCAGAAAAGGCTACTAACTAGAGTAAGGAGTGGCCACTGCTAGCAAAGGTGATTTCCTACGAACAGTGATGCCAGTGCCTTCAGTCATATCCAAATCCCCACCTTTTATCCCTTGTGGTAATGCAAAATTGAACTTGTGCACAAGCCTTGCTAATGCTAGCTCATTTACAATAATACCAAAAGCAATTCCTGGACAGCCCCTCCTGCCTGCACCAAAGGGAATCAACTCAAAGTTTAGTCCTTTGACATCAATATCACTACTTAAAAAAAATCTCTCTGGCCGGTACTTCTCTGGATTTTCCCACGACAATGGGTCTCTTCCGATTGCCCAAGCATTAACAATGACTTGAGTTTTAGCAGGGATATGATAGCCTAGTAATTTTACGTCTTCCAATGATTCTCGAGGGATTAGCAGTGGAACCGGTGGATGAAGTCTGAGAGTTTCTTTGATCACTGCTTTCAGATACTGCATATTTCCTAAGTCGTCCTCTGTTATCTCTGATTTCCCTTGGGCTAATTGTCGCACTTCATTCTGTAATTTTTCCATGGCACTCGGATGCGTCAAAAGCTCTGTCATTATCCACTCCAGAGTTGTATAAGTTATATCCGTACCAGCAGCAAATGTATCCTATGCATTAAAAAGAAACACAGAGCAATTAAATAGCTGAAGCTCCATTTTACATCCAGAGTTTTCCAATATTTGAATTACAGTCACTATCCATGGGTGGATGAAGCAGTAAAACACTTGGTGCAGTTTCACCATTGCTTTTCTTCTTGAATTAATTAGTATTATTTCACATTCATTGATTTAATTTTTTTGAAGAATTAGCCCAAATAGCCGCCCACCCAACTACTTAAACTAAAAATAGCATGCGGAAGTATGATATATGCATAATTTATGTATTATATGTGTATAATCAATATATAATTTATGTATATGATAGAAAAACTAAACAATGAATATGACCGGCCATTTGTGTATAGAAAATATCAAAGACACACACCATAAGAAATACCTTAAGACACCAAATTTTTATTATGGGGACAATACTAATACAATTCAGGTTTGGAAGTACGAGAGGCTTACCAAGAGAATAGCTTTCAATGAATCCCTTTGAAGAGGATAGCCTGTTTCATCTCCATTCTGAATTTCCAACAAAACGTCCACGAAGTCTTTAGCTTCCCCCGAGCGGTATTCTCCTTTTCTGATATGTTCTTCAATCACACTCTCCAAAAATGTGTCCAACTCTTTTGCTGTTTTCTCCACTTCAGTGTCAAGACCACTAATTTTATTGAGCCATTCAAGCCATGGAATATATTCCCCAACGTTGAATGTACCTAAAAGGTTCACAAATCCATCTAAGGTGGCTTTAGCATTTATTCCACTTTCCCCTTCATTATATTTCCTCCCTAAGGCCACTCTGCTAATAATGTTATTAGTCAGAGAACAGAAAAGATCTCTCAAATCTATCACCGAACTCGAATATTCACACTCTTGTTTGATATTTTCAATCATGTTCGATATTTCTTCTTCTCTGACATAACGAAAAGATCGGACTCTTTTGTTGCTAAGAAGATGAAGCACAGTAACACTTCTTACTTGCCTCCAATATTCACCATAAGGACTGAAGGCTATATCTTTGGAGCCATAAAATAGTCTATCAGCAATGCTGGATTTAGGTCTGCTTGACCAGACGAGATCATGGGTTTTCATGATATTACGAGCAGCAGCAGCACAGGAAGCAACGACCACTGGCTTACTGCCAAAGTGAAGTAGCATTACTGGACCATGTTTTTCTGATAGTTTATGGAGAGAACGATGAGGATGTGACCCAAGTTGGTGCAAATTTCCTATTATTGGAAGCTTTCTTGGAGATGGTGGTAACTTATTTTGGGTGTTTGAAGTAGTAAAGAACCGTTGATGGAGGAGGAAAATGAAAACAAGCGGAGAAATTATTAGAGTGTAAAAGGGGAGATCCATTTTTGTTTGAGCAAGGAGTATTAGAAGAATTCAAGAATTGGGTATAATATATTTGGAGACAAATGTATATAGAAAACAAACGTCATACCTGAAGCTGATTTTGTGTGTTGGCACATATTCGGAAAAGCTTCACCACACAAAGAATTTATTAAGGTACATGTGTCTAAATTCTTCACTTTATAAAGTTAAGCTATTTCCGGTTCTTATATTTTATCTTCTCCTTTTATTTTTCTTAGCTTAAATATTCAGATTGTTATGATTTCTAAGTGCAATTCTTTTCTTATAAATGCAATTATAATTTAAAGCGTTTTACCATCCATGTACAAAGCGATATAATTTTTTCAGTTTTATACTAATTATATGGAATATACGTGCAACGTACGTTCCCAACGACTAGTTGTCACGACCCAAAATCCCACCACAGGCGTCGTGATGGCACTTAGTCTCTAAGACTAAGTAAGCCGATTATAATTACAATTCAAGCCATTTTTTTTAAATAGATAATCGAAACCAACAACGGAAATAATTACAAACAACCTCCCAAGACTGGTAATACTGAATCACGAATTCTAACTGAATACATGAAATGATCTCAAGGATCGAATACTCAATACTGTTTGATTAATAATTAACAATACGATAAAATAAAAACACTCCAAGGGACTGCGACGACCAAGCAGCTCTACCTTGAATCCTTGCGATCACACTCTAACACTGTCCGAGTCCGATATCTCCAATACCTGGCTCTGCACAAAAATGTGCAGAAGTATAGTATGAGTACACCACAATCGGTACCCAGTTAGTATCAAGAATAACCTCAGCGGAGTAGTGACGAGGTAGAGTCAAGACACTCACTAGTCTAATAACCTGTGCAATATAGTATACAAAAATAATAGGAAACAAATAACAATAATGACAACGCTAATCAACCAGTGATATACACAGCAGGGCAACAAGAACACCATTAATATTGCTCAACAAATAATAAGTACAAGTACACCCAATTAATCAAGTCCTTCAAATATAAATCTTTCGCCTATATGCTTCTCAAATAATAATCTTCAGGATATAATGCTTTCCAATAAATATATTTTGGATATACTCCCTTCAAATATAATCCTTTCAAATAAATCTCTTTCAAATAGAATTCTTTCAAATAAATCTCTTTCAAATATAATTCCTTCAAATAAATATCTTTCGAATAAAAGTCACCCCGTGACACCTCATTTCAAAATCATAAAATACGGGTCTCAGCCCACTTTCATATTTTCACGGTACCTCGTACTAATTTTTCTATCACAACCGCACGGACAACTCACGTGTCAATATCATCATCATTTAACCACGTCACCTCGTGCCCACATTTCATATCACAACTTCACGGACAATTTACGTGCCAATATCATCATTATTTACTCACGGCACCTCGTGACCACATTTTATTTCATAATCCGCCTGGCAATAGCCATATGCTCTCAATTTCAACATAGATTAGACTATTATCAAGTTTACCGAAACAACAAGACAAATTGCACAAGATATAAAAATAAACATAAGAAAAATCACAACATCACATAAAAATTACTAATGCAATAACTCCACATTATCACATATCATCCCTGACAATAGCCACCCTTATCTCTCCTATAGCCACCCTTATCACTCCTATAATATCATCCCTTATCCCTCCGCCTTGACAATATCAATAGCCACCTTTATCGCTCCGTATAATAGCCACCATTATCACTCCGCCCAGATAATATCCCAACACACATAACCATAGTGAAATACCACCCTTATACCCACATAATATCAATAGTGAAATGCCACCCTTATATCCTCATAATAATAACTCAAATCACACAATAATTTACACGAAATATTATCACGACAACACAACACAATCAATTCCTATCACAATTTGCCCAACAACCACAACCAATTCCAGTGATATAGTAAAATCAATAAATTTCTCAAAAATAGCCCAAGGCTCCACACAACGTATATAAAACCTCAAAAATAATCAACAGAGATAGAAAATACTCAGTATAGGGAAACACCTTCATTAATCAAAATTCTTGATAATTATATTAATGCCTCAGTTTAAGCTTAGTTCATTAATAATTTGCAGATGAAAAATCCATAATATAATTATTTTCAGGAAATATAAAATCAACAAACTCACGGAATTTACATAAATATTCAAGTAACAATCACATCAAATTATCATATAAAAACAAATTCAACAAATAGGGATTTAGGCATGGCAAATAGATGATTTAATAAATGTCAACAATTATCCAATTTACTACACAATAATGCCTAAGACTTTAACCCAATAAAATTTGCACATATAAGCCAGAGCACATACTCGTCACCTCGCGTACACGGCTTTCACATTTCACAAATGGCATATAAGACTCGATGCCTAAGGGGTAATTTTTTCCACTCAAGGTTAGGCAAGATACTTACTTTTTTGAAGTTAGGCGGATATTCCAAAATTGCCTTCTTGCCTGAATTGACTTCCGGACAGATCAAATCTATCCAAATTAATTCAACTCAGTCAATATTAATTATAGGAATTAATTCCATATGAAAATACTAATTTTCCAACAAAATCCGACATTTAACTCAAAAATCGCCCGTGGGGCCCATGTCTTAGAATCCGACAAAACTCACAAAATCCGATAACTCATTCAATTACGAGTCCATCCATACTGTCACGACCAGGAATTTTCCACCGACAGGACCGTAATGGCTCCTAATATTTCACTTGCTAGGCAAGCCAACGTTAGAGAATTATTAAACCAATTCCTTATTTCCATTTAGTAATTAACAATAATTAACTAAGATAAAATATAATAAGTGTGGAATATCATAAAAAACTATATTCATTACTACCACCCGGATCTGGAGTCACAATTCACGAGCATTCTAAAATTTACTACAAATAATAGTCTGAAAGAAATGCAAGTGTCTAGATGAAAGAAAAACAGTAGGGCATAAAAGATAGACGGGGAATTCAAGGTCTGTGAATGCCGACAGATCTACGTCTCCGGACAGCGGACCAATAACAAAATCTCGATCAACCTGAGCCGGTATCAAAATCTGCACATAAAGTAGTGATGCGGCTAAGGCAAGGCACCTACAAATTAACCTGTACAATTTAACAGTGTATATACAAATAGCAGAAATGAAAAACTAAACAGGAAATGTCAGGAGGGGAACATACTGAGGGGAATATAAGATAAAGAACTACAACAAAATGATTACCGGAGCTGTCAATATACCATGAATCAATAGGAATAATGAATACAATAAAGAAAAATGCACGGCATCACTCTTCGTGCTTTTACTCTCAATCTCACCATAAAAATCAATAGAAATGGCACGGCATCACCCTTTGTGTATTAACTTTCATATCATGGAACAACATCACCCTTCGTGCATTAACACTCACAATATGGCGCGACATCACCCTTCGTGCATTAACACTCATAATATGGCATGGCATCACCCTTCGTGCATTAACACTCACAATATGGCACGGCATCCCCTTTCGTACATTAACTCTCACAATATGGCACGACATCACCCTTCGTGCATTAACACTTTCCCTTACCATAATGCAATGCATAAATAACTACAGGGAGATAGAGTAACAAGTACAAACCTTACTTCAACATTTTGGTTCCATAATATCAATCCCAACTTTGAAATAGAAACTAAATTATCACTAGAAAATCCGTAAACATGATAAGAACGATATATTGAACAACACTAGTATAACACGTAGCAATTAGGCATAAGAATGAGACAGTATAAGAAAAACTGAGAAACATGGAAAACAGATAAATTGGCGGCGCATAAGTACTCGTCACCTCATATATACGCCGCTCACATGAATTTCACTTAGCAAGTAATCTAAGGTTCCTAATTCCCTCAAGTCAGGGTTAGACACAACACTTACCTTGCTCCGAAGGCCACTTAATTCTCAATCATGACTTTTCCTTTGGAATTCACCTCCCAACTACTCGTATCTATTCAAAAAATGACTCAATAACATCAAATATTGCTAAAGGAATCAATTATATTTCATAAATTAAATTTCCCAAATTTTCCTCCAAAAAGTTGAAAAATCGACCTCGGGCCCGTGTGGTCAAAACCCGAGGTTCGGACCAAAATTCATTTACCCATTCACCCCCGAGCCCGAATATGTAATTAGTTTTGGAATCCGACCTCAAATTGAGGTCTAAATCCCCCAATATCCAAAATCCCTAGTTTCTACCCAAAACCCCTAATTCTACTATGAAAACCTTAGATTTTAGGTTGAAATCTTGTAAAATGTAGTGAAAGATTGAAATAAACCAGTTTAGAATCACTTACCTATGATTTGGGGAAGAAATAGTCTTTGGAAAAATCGCCTCTTGTGTTTTAGGTCTTGAAAATTTGGGAAATGAATGAAAATTCCCGTCCAAAAGTCATTTTGATCAGCTACAGATGTCGCATTTGCGACCTGAGCTTCGCAAATGCAAAGGAGTCATCGCAAATGCGAAGCCCTTCACACCTCAGCTGACTTCGCAAATGCGAAGATAAGTTCGGAAATGCGAACCTTGAATCTTCGCAAATGCGACAAAATGATCGCATTTGCGATCACTGCCCTTCCCCGACTTCCTTCGCAAATGCGAAAGAAAAATCGCAAATGCAAAAACTATTGGCCCAGCTTCTCTCCGCATTTGTGATGAGAAGCTCGCAAATGCGAACCTCTCAGAGGTCGCAATTGCGATGCCTGATCTCGCAAATGCGAGATCAGAGGCTTGCAATAATATTAGATGCCCAGCAGTGTTTTCCAAGCCAAATCTCACTCTGTAGCCTATCCGAAACTCACCCGAGCCCTTGGGGCTCCAAACCAAACATGCACACAAGTCTAAAAACATCATACGAATCTTCTCGCTCGATCAAATTGCCAAAATAACACCTAGAACTATGAATTTAGTACCAAATCAAATGAAATTCTCAAGAACACTTTAAAATTTCTATTTTCTCAACTGGACGTATGAATCACGCCAAATCAACTCTGTTTCTCACCAAATTTCACAGACAGGTCTTAAATATCATAATGAACCTGTACCGGGCTCCGGAACCAAAATACGGACCCTATACTAACAATGTCAAATATCAATCAATTCTTAAAAACAAATAATTTTCAAACTTTTAATTTTTATCAAAAATTAATAACTCAAGCTAGGGACCTCCGAATTCGATTCCGTCCATACGCCCATGTCCCATAATTCGATACGGACCTACCGGGACCATCAAAGTACAGATCTGGGCCCGTTTACCAAAAAGATTGACCGAAGTCAACTAAAATCAACTTTTAAGGTAAAATTCTTATTTTCATTAGTTTTCAACATAAAAGCTTTCCGGAAACCTGCCCGGACTGCGCACGCAAATCAAGGAGGGTAAAAATGAGATTGTTATGGCTTTAGAGTGCAGATTCGAGTTCTAAAACATAAGATGACCTTTTGGTTCATCACATTCTCCACCTCTAAAACAACCCTTCGTTCTCGAATGGACATAGAAAAGTACCTGGGCTGGTGAAAAGGTGGGGATATCTTCTCCGCATATCGGACTCGGAATCCCAAGTAGCTGCCTCAATAGGCTGACCTATCCACTGCACTCGAACTGAAGGGTAACTCTTTGATTTCAACTGGCGAACTTGCTGGGCTAGAATTGCCACCGGCTCCTCCTCGTAAGTCAAATCCTTGTCCAACTGGACAGAGCAAAAATCTAACACATGGGATGGATCACCATGACATTTCCGGAGCATAGACACATGGAATACCGGATGAACAACTTCTAAACTAGGTGGCAACGCAAGCCTGTAAGCCACCTCTCCCACTCTCTCCAGAATCTCAAAAGTTTCGATATACCTAAGGATCAACTTGCCCTTCTTTTCGAACCTCATTACACCCTTCATAGGTGATACCCAAAGTAATACCCTCTCTCCGACCATGAATGCCACATCATGAAATCTACGGTCGGCATAACTCTTTTGCATGGACTGAGCTATACAAAGTCAATCCCGTATAATCTTGACCTTGTCTAAGGCCTCCTGAACTAAATCTGTACCCAATAACCGAGCCTCCCCAGGCTCAAACCACCCAACTGGCGACCTACACCATCTACCATATAATGCCTCAAAGGGAGCCATCTGAATACTCGACTGGTAGCTATTATTATAGGCAAACTCCGCTAACAGCAAGAACTGATCCCAAGAACCTCCAAAGTCAATAACACAGGCGCGAAGCATATCCTCCAAGATCTGAATGGTACGCTCAGACTGTCGGTCCATCTGAGGATGGAATGTTGTGCTCAACTCAACCCGCATACCTAACTCACACTGTACTGCCCTCAAACAGTGCGAGGTAAACTGCGTACCTCGATCAGAAATGATAGACATGGGCACACCATGAAGACGGATGATATCACGAATGTAAAACTCTGCTAACTGCTCCGAGGAATAGGTAACTGCCACAGAAATGAAATGAGCTGACTTAGTCTGCCTGTCCATAATAACCCAAATTGCATCGAACTTCCTCTAAGTCCATGGGAGTCCAACAACAAATTCCATAGTGATACGCTCCCACTTCCATTCAGGAATATCTAACCTCTGAAGTAAACCACCAGGTCTCTGATGCTCACACTTTACCTGCTGGCAATTTAGGCACCGAGCTACATAGGCAACTATGTCCTTCTTCATTCGCCTCCACCAATAATGCTGCCTCAAGTCCCGATACATCTTGGCGGTGGCCGAATGAATAGAATATTGGGAACTGTGGGACTCCTCAAGGATAAACTCACGAAGTCCATCCAAATTAGGCACACAAATACGACCATGCATCCTCAAAACTCTGTCATCTCCAACAGTAACCTACTTGGCACCACCGTTCCGCACTGTGTCTCTAAGGACAAGTAAATGAGGATCGTCATCTTGCCGATCTCTGATGCGCTCAGACAAAGAAGACCAAGCAACTATGCAAGCTAGAACACGGCTGGGCTCAGAAATATCTAACCTTACGAACTGGTTGACCAAGGCCCGAACATCCAATGCAAGCGGTCTCTTACCAACTGGAATATATGCAATGCTACCCATACTGACTGACTTTGTATTCAAAGCATCGGCCACCATATTGGCCTTCCCGGGATGATATAGTATGGTGATATCATAGTCTTTCAATAGCTCCAGCCACCTCCGCTGCCTCAAATTGAGTTCCTTCTACTTGAACAATTACTTGTCACGACCCCAAATTCACTCCGTAGGATGTCGTGATGGCACCTAGTCTCTAAGACTAGGTAAGCCTATCAATGCGGAATAATAATAAATATCTAAAAAAAATAAACTACAATTCAAACTATTTCAACTCCCAAAACCCGGTAGAAATAAATCACAAGCTTCTAAGAATTTATTCTCAATGTCTCTATATGTCAAGGTCTAAATAAAATATAAGGAAGCAACATAAAATGATAGAAGGGAACTCCGGAGTCTGCGGACTCTGGCAGATATACCTCGAAGTCTCCGTGCGCAGGTAACTTACTAACGTCTAGGCTGGTAAAATGTACCTGGATCTGCACAAAATGATGTGCAGAAGCGTAGTATGAGTACACCACAGCGGTACCCAGTAAGTACCAAGCCTAACCTCGGTAGAGTAGTGACGAGGTCAGGTGAGGCCCTACTGGAATATAATAATGGCATGGTAAAATGTTTATCAATATAGTAAAATAAAATGGCATTGGAAATGAATCAAATAGTATGTCACATTTAATGACACCAAATAATTGCAAATAATATCTCGTGGAATCAAAACAGAATTTTCTTCAACTTTATGAAAATCACAACAATTAATCGAAGGCAACTATGGCCATAAATCAATATCAACAAGGGAACTACCGAGGTACCGTCTCGTAGTCCCACATTATAAATAATTTCACAATATCTCATTTCCTTATCTCACCGCAGGAGCCTTCACAATTTATTTAAAGAAAATATTTTTCCCGAAATTTTAGCATCCCGCATTTTAGCCACCCTTATCACACCGCATGACTTCTAGTAGTCACCCCTACTAGCCACGCGTATCAAGCCACCCTTATCTCACCGCATGCGTTTCAATACCCAGACCTTATACCACCGCATGCGTATTAATATCATAATATATCACAATTTACACCTCAAGTGCCCAATATTTCAAATTTCCACAATAAATCAAAACAATATTTTTCAATAATAAAGAGCTCACGGCTCATGCCAGAATAATCCAACAATAATATTATTTCCACAATAAAGAGCTCACGACTCCATCACAATGAGTACCCAAAAAAAAGCTTATGAAAATATTCAAGAGTAAATAATTCAGGAAAATAATATTTCATATTTTTAATACGTTACATCAATATCAAATTTAGAAATGTCAAATACTTCATATTAATAATATTTAATTTAAAAAAAATCAACCTTCGAATAATGCACAGTATAAAAGAAGTCAAGTTTCAATTAAACAGGTAAAACAATTAGCAGAAAAAGGTCAAACAAATTTAAAATATATCTCACAAATCAATGATGAATAATATAACAAGATAAAATAATTTAATAAATGCGAAACAATGATCTACAAAATTTAAAAATATAATCTTTCACATTTAGCCCGTGTACACACTCGTCACCTCGTGTACATGACTTTCAACATATTTCAATAATCACATTAATATCCATTCTAGGGGAAATTTCCCCCACACAAGGTTAGACAAGTCACTTACCTCGACTTGCTCCAATTTAATCAAGTATTATGCTTTTTCCTCGATTTTCCGACTGTGATCGACTCGTATCTAGTCATAATTAATTCGATACAGTCAACAAAAATTATAGAAATCAATTTCATAAGAAAATATTATATTTTTTTCAATAAAATCCGAAATTAACTCAAAATTTGCCCGTGGGGCCCGCATCTCGGAATCCGATGAAAGTTACGAAATATGAACGCTCATTCAACCACGAGTCTAACCATACTAAAATGACTAAATTCCAATAAAGATTCGACCCTCAAATCCACAAATCTATCCAAGAGCGTTTTCAAAATTTTCCAACTTAAATAAGCAATTAAATGTTAAAAACAGAGATGGATTCGGGTAATCTAACCAGGATTGAGTTACGAACACTTACCCCAATATTTTTCCTTGAAGATATCGATCCTGGACATCGATCATAGGAGTCCGATCATGGGGAGTCCGATTAAGGGGAGTCCGATCATGGGGTCCGATCTTGGGGTCCGATCATGGTCCTCGATCATGGACCTCGGTCATGGCCTTCGATCATGGCCCTCGACCCTGTGGCTCGATCACAACCATGAATCCTGGCTATCGATCATGGCTTCGATCTTTATGGCCTTCGATCACTGGCCTTAGTCATAGCTCTCGATCTTGGACCTTCGATCAGTGGCCTTTGATCACTGGCCTTCGAGCTTGCCTTCGATCATGGATCTCGAGCCTGCCTTCGATCCTCGACTCGATTTCTGGGGGCTCGATTGCACAGTAGAAGAAAATTTGCAGCAGCTTTTGCAGCAGCTGTTTAAGTCCCATTTTTGATCCGTTAACCATCCGAAACTCACCCGAGGCCCTCGGGACCTCAACCCAATACACCAACAAGTCCTAAAACATCATACGAACTTATTTGAAACATCAAATCACATCAAACAACATTAAAATCATGAATCACACATAGATTCAAGCCTAATGAACTTTGAAACTTTCAATTTCTACAAACAACACCAGAACCTATCAAATCAAGTCTGATTGACCTCAAAATTTGTACGCAAGTTATAAATGACATAACGGAGCTATAAAAATTTTCAGAATCGGATTTTGACCCCGATATCAAAAAGTTAACCCCTCGGTCAAACTTCCCAAAAATTCAACTTTCGGCATTTCAAGCCTAATTTTACTACGGACTTCCAAATAAAATTCTGATCATGCTCCTAAGTCTAAAATCACCATACGGAGCTGTTGGAATCATCAAAATTCTATTCCGGGGTCATTTGCACATAATTCGACATCCGGTCACTATTTGAACTTAAACTTTAAATTTTTCATCAAAATTACATATCTCGGGCTAGGGACCTCGGAATTTGATTCCGGGCATACACCCAAGTCCCAATTCACGATACAGACCTACCAGAACTGTCAAAAAACTGACCCGAGTCCGTTTTCTCAAAATGTTGACCAAAGTCAACTCAATTGTGTTTTAAACATCTAATTCACATTTAAATCCATTTTCCACCTGAAACCTTTCCGAAAAAGTTTTACGGACTGCACACGCAAGTCGAGTAATGGTAAATAGTGCTTAGATCACATAATTAATCATTAAATTTAAAGATGACATCTTCGATCATCACATTCTCCACCTCTAAAACAAACGTTCGTCCTCAAACGGAGTTAGAAAAAGTAACTGAGCTGGTTAATAAGTGTGGATAACAGCTGCGTATATCATGCTCGGCCTCCCAAGTTGCCTCCTTGACCGGATGACCCCTCCACTGAACCTTCACGGAAGCAATGTTCTTTGACCTCAGCTTTCGAACTTGCCTATCTAAAATAGCCACTGGTTCCTCAACATAAGATAGATCCTTATCCAACTGAACCGAACTGAATTCTAACACATGAGACGGATCGCCGTGATATTTTCGAAGCATAGAAATATGGAATACCGGATGAGCCGCAGAAAGACTAGGTGGTAGTGCAAGTCTGTAAGCCACCTCTCCAACTCTCTCAAGAATCTCAAAAGGCCCAATATACCTAAGGCTCAACTTGCCCTTCTTCCCGAACCTCATCACACCCTTCATAGGTGAAACACAGAGCAATACCCGCTCACCAACTATGAATGCAACATCACGAACTTTCCGATCCGCATAACTCTTCTGTCTAGATTGGGCTGTACGAAGTCGATCCTGAATCAACTTAACCTTTTCCAAGGCATCCTAAACCAAGTCTGTACCCAAAAGTCTAGCCTCGCCTTGTTCAAACCAACCCACTGGAGACCGGCACCGCCTACCATACAAGGCCTCATACGGAGCCATCTGAATACTTGACTGGTAACTGTTGTTGTAAGCAAACTCCGCAAGTGGTAAGAACTGATCCCAAGCACCCCCAAAATCCATCACACACGCACAAAGCATATCCTCCAGTATCTAAATAGTGCGTTCGGACTGCCCGTCCGTCTGAGGGTGAAATGCTGTACTCAACTCTACCCGAGTACCCAACTCACACTGTACTACCCTCCAAAACCGTGAGGTAAACTGTGTACCCCGATCAGAGATGATAGATACTGGTACATCGTGAAGTCTGACAATCTCGCGAATATATACCTGAGCCAGCTGCTCTGAAGAGTAAGTAGTAATCATAGGAATGAAATGAGCTGATTTGGTCAGCCTATCCACAATCACCCAAACTGCATCAAATTTCCACTGAGTCCGTGGGAGCTCAACAACGAAATCCATAGTGATCCACTCCTATTTCCATTCTGGAATCTCTAACTTCTGAAGTAATCCACCCGGTCGCTGATGCTCATATTTCACCTGTTGACAATTTAGACACCGAGATACATACCTCACTATGTCTTTCTTCATTCGCATCCACCAATAGTGTTGTCTCAAGTCCTGATACATCTTTGCAGCACCCGAATGAATGGAGTACCACGAACTGTGAGCCTCCTGGAGAATCAACTTACGCAAGCCATCCACATTAGGCACACATAGCCTGCCTTGATCCGTAATACATCATCATCTCTAATAGTGACTTCCTTGGCATCACCGTGCTGAACTGTATCCTTAAGGACAAGTAGTTGGGGATCATCATACTGGCATTCCCTGATACGATCATAAAGAGAAAACTGAGAAACCACGCAAGCCAAAACCCGACTCGTCTTGGAAACATCCAATCTAACAAACTGATTGGCCAAGGCCTGAACATCCAAGGCCAAAGGCCTCTCTGCTACCGGTAAATATGCTAAGATGCCAAACTCTCCGCCTTACGACTCAAGGCATCGGCCACCACATTGGCCTTCCTAGGATGATAGAGAATGGTGATATCATAATACTTAAGCAACTCAAACCACCTCTTCTGCCGCAAGTTAAGATCCTTCTATTTAAACAGATGCTGTAGACTCCGGTAATCGGTGTAGATCTCACAATGGACACCGTACAAATAATGCCGCCAAATTTTTAAGGCATGAACAATAGCTGCTAACTCCAGGTCATGTACAGGATAATTCTTCTCATGCACCTTTAACTGTCTGGACACGTAAGCAATCACTCTACCGTCTTGCATCAACACTGCGCCGAGACAAATACGCGATGCGTCACAATACATAGTATAAGATCCTGTACCTGTAGGTAATACCAATACTGGGGCTGTAGTCAAAGTTGTCTTGAGCTTTTGGAAGCTCTCCTCACATTCATCGGTCCACCTGAACGGAGCACCCTTCTGGGTCAATTTGGTCATAGATGCAGCAATAGAAGAGAAATCCTTTACAAATTGGCGATAATACCCTGCCAAACCAAGGAAACTATGGATTTCTGTAACTGAGGACGGTCTGGACCAACTCTGCACTGCTTCAATCTTCTTTGGATCTACCTTGATCCCCTCACATGAAACTATATGACCCAAAAATCCCACTGAATCAAGCCAGAATTCACACTTTGAAAATTTTGCATATAACTTCCTTTCTCTCAAAATCTGAAGCACCGTCCTCAGGTCTTGTTCCTGATATTCCCGACTCCGGGAATACAGCAGAATGTCGTCAATAAACAGAATGACGAAGGAATCAAGATGGGGTTGAAATACACTATTCATTAAGTGCATAAATGTTGCTGGGGCATTGGTCAGCGCAAAAGACATCACAAGGAACTCATAATGACCGTACCGAGTCTTGAAAGCAGTCTTCGGAATATCTGGCTCTCGAATCTTCAACTGATGATAGCCTGAATGCAAGTCAATTTTAGAGAATACCCTAGCACCCTGAAGCTGATCAAATAAGTCATCAATACGTGGCAATGGATACCTGTTCTTCACTGTAACCTTGTTCAACTGGCGATAATCAATACACATCTGCATAGAACCATCCTTCTTCTTTACAAATAAGACAGGAGAACCCCACGGCGATGCACTAGGCCGAATGAAACCTTTATCAAGCAATTCCTGTAACTGTTCTTTTAATTCTTTCAACTCTGCTGGGGCCATACGGTATGGTGGAATAGAAATGGGCTGAGTAACTGGTAATAAATCAATACCAAAATCAATATCCCTGTCGGGTGGCATACCCGGAAGATCTGCTGGAAATACATCAGGAAAATCCCTTACTACAGGAACTGACTCTACAGTAGGAGTATCAATACTAACATCTCTCACATAGGCCATTCTCAACCATTCGTTGAGCTTTAAGAAATGAAATAACCCTGCTAGGAACATGATCCGAGGTACCTCTCCACTCTAGCTGCGGTAGACCCGGCATAGCCAATGTCACCGTCTTGGCGTAACAATCAAGAATAGCATGATAGGGAGACAACCAGTCCATGCCCAAAATAATATCGAAATCCACCATACTGAGCAATAATAAATTAGCTCTGGTCTCAAAACCACTGATAACAATTAAACACGACCGATACACACGGTCCACAATAATGGATTCACCCACGGGTGTAGATACATAAATAGAAGAACTCAAGTAATCACGTGATACGCCCAAATACGGGGCAAAATAAGATGACACATAAGAATAAATGGAGCCTGGATCAAATAAAACTGATGCATCTCTATGACAGACCGGAATAATACCTATGATAACAGAATCGGATGCAACGACATCTTTCCTAGAAGGAAGGGCATAATATCTGGCCTGGCCTCCCCCTCTAGGGTGACCTCTACCTGCCCAACCTCCACCTCTAGCTGGCTGTGCAGGTGGAGTGGCAACTGGTGCAGTAATCATGGCCTGAGAAGCCAGAGGACCCTGTGGAATAGGTGGGGCCTGAGAAATCCGTGGAGGTGCACCCCTCCTAATTATGGGGCAATTCCTCATGATATGACTAGTGTCACCACACTCAAAATAAGCCCTCAGAGGACGTGGCTGTTGGGACTGGCTCTGGCCTGATCGACTAGACTGTCCGCTGAAAGCACCCAGTATAGGAGGTACAGAAGACACTGGTGGTGCATAATATGGAACCTGAGGTCTGGGAGTAGTTGGAATACCACTGGAAGCTGGAAGTGTTGAATGGATAGGACGACTCACATAACCTCTACCATAACGGGCTGCAACTAGGGCAAGAGAATTATTATATGTTCCAGAATCTCGGGGTCTCTTAGCTTCCCTCTCTTCCCTCTCCCGAGTCCGTATACCTTCCAATATTCTAGCAATTGACACCACTTGTTGGTATGTGATGTCCATCTCTAGCTCTCGGGCCATACTGTATCTGATACTAAGGTGAAGACCCTCAATAAATCTGTGAACCCGCTCTCGAACAGTAGCAACTAAGGCTGGTGCATGCCTAGCCAAATCACTGAATCGGACCGCATACTCTGACACAGTCATAGAACCCTGGTGCAACTGCTCAAACTCTGCGTACCATGCATCCCTAAGACTCCGAGGAACATACTCCCTTAAGAACATATCCGAAAATTGAGTCCAAGTGAGTGAAGATGCCTCAGCGGGACTATCCAACTCATATGCCCGCCACCACTGGTAGGCTGCTCCTCTAAACTGGAATGCCGTGAAAGAAACCCCACTGGAATCCACAATACCCATAGTACGAAGGACACTGTGACATTCCTCCAGAAAACCCTGAGCATCCTCTGAAGCTAAACCGCTGAAAGTGGGAGGGTGGTACTTTTTATACCTCTCGAGCCTGAGCTTCTCCCCCTCTGAAACTGCTGACCTAATATCAGGCTAAACTGGGACAACTGGTTGTACTGGTATAACCTCTGGGGCATGGTCAACTTGCGCACGTGGCTCTGGAGTACGGGCGGTGGGAGTCTTTGCTCCTCCCCCAGCCTGAGATGTGGCAGGAGCAAGTGGAATTTATCCTGCCTGAGCTAAAGTGCCAAACATGCTCAAAAACTGGGCAAAAGTCTCCTGAAGTGCAGGAGTAGTAACAGGTGTCTCAGGTGCCTGCTCTCCAACTGGAGCTACCGGTGGCTCTGGTGCAGTAGTTCGTGCAGGTGCTCTGGCTGCACCACGTGGTCTTCCTCGACCTCTGGCTCGGCCTCTGCCCCACCCCGACCCCGGCCTCTTGCGGCTCCAATAGGGGGCGCGAGTGTCTGATCATCAGATCCAGTTGTGCGTGTCCTCACCATCTGTGAGAAAATAGAAAGACAATTGTTTAGAACTTTGAAATCAACAAAGACGCACGATAAGGAATCAAAGAAGTGAATATTTCCTAACAGTTCCATAGCCACTCGAAGATAAGTACAGACGTCTCCGTACCGATCCGCAAGACTCTACTAAACCTGCTTGTCGCTCATAACACCTATGAACCTAATGCTCTGATACCAACTTGTCACGACCCCAAATTCCCTCCGTAGGATGTCGTGATGGCACCTAGTCTTTAAGACTAGGTAAGCCTATCAATGCGGAATAATAATAAATATCTAAAATAAATAAACTACAATTCAAACAATTTCAACTCCCAAAACCCGGTTGAAATAAATCACAAGCTTCTAAGAATTTATTCTCAATGTCTCTATATGTCAAGGTCTAAATAAAATATAAGGAAGCAACATAAAATGATAGAAGGGGACTCCGGAGTCTGCGGACGCTGGCAGATATATCTCGAAGTCTCCGTGCGCAGGTAACTTACTGACGTCTAGGCTGGTAAAATGTACCTGGATCTGCACAAAAAGATGTGCAGAAGTATAGTATGAGTACACCACAGCGGTACCCAGTAAGTGCCAAGCCTAACCTCGGTAGAGTAGTGACAAGGTCAGGTGAGGCCCTACTGGAATATAATAATGGCATAGTAAAATGTTTATCAATATAGTAAAATAAAATGACATTGAAAATGAATCAAATAGTATGTCACATTTAATGACACCAAATAATTGCAAATAATATCTCGTGGAATCAAAACAGAATTTCCTTCAACTTTATGAAAATCACAACAATTAATCGAAGGCAACTATGGCCATAAATCAATATCAACAATGGCACAACCGAGGTACCGCCTAGTAGTCCCAAATTATAAATAATTTTGCAATATCTCATTTTCTTATCTCACCGCGGGAGCCTTCACAATTTATTTAAAGAAAATATTTTTCCCAAAATAGCATCTCGCGTTTTAGCCACCTTTATTACACCGCATGACTTCTAGTAGTCACCCCTATTAGCCACGCGTATCAAGCCACCGTTATCTCACCGCATGCGTTTCAATACCCAGACCTTATACTGCATATTAATATCACAATATATCACAATTTGCACCTCAAGTGCCCAATATTTCAATTTTCCACAATAAATCAAAATAATATTTTTCAATAATAAAGAGCTCATGGCTCATGCCAGAATAATCCAACAATAATATTATTTCCACAATAAAGAGCTCACGGCTCCATCACAATGATTACCAAAAAAAAAAGCTTACAAAAATATTCAAGAGTAAATAATTCAAGAAAATGATATTTCAAATTTTTAATACGTTACATCAATATCAAATCTGGAAATATCAAATACTTCATATTAATAACATTTAATTTAAAGAAAATCAACCTTCAAATAATGCACAGTATAAAAGAAATCAAGTTTTAATTAAACAGGTAAAACAATTAGCAGGAAAAGGTCAAACAAATTTAAAATATATATCACATATCAATGATGAAGAATATAACAAGATAAAATAATTTAATAAATGCGCAACAATGATCTACACAATTTAAAAATATAATCTTTCACATTTAGCCCGTGTACACACTCGTCACCTCGTGTACACGACTTTCAACATATTTCAATAATCATATTAATATCCATTCTAGGGGAAATTTCTCCTACACAAGGTTAGACAAGTCACTTACCTCGACTTGCTCTAATTTAATCAAGTATTATGCTTTTTCCTCGACTTTCCGACTGCGATCGACTCCTATCTAGTCATAATTAATTCGATACAGTCAACAAAAATTATAGAAATCAATTTCATAAGAAAATATTATATTTTTTAAAATAAAATCTGAAATTAACTCAAAATTTGCCTGTGGGGCCCACATCTCGGAATCCGGCAAAAGTTACGAAATATGAATGCCCATTCATTCACGAGTCTAACCATACCAAAATGACTAAATTCCAATAAAGATTCGACCCTCAAATCCACAAATCTATCCAAGAGGGTTTTCAAAATTTTCACATTTAAATCAGTAATTAAATGTTGAAAACAGTGATGGATTCGGGTAATCTAACCAAGATTGAGTTAAGAACACTTACCCCAATGTTTTTCCTTGAAGATATATCAAAAATAGCCTCTGCTCAAGCTCCAAGTTATTAAAAATGGCGAATGGGACGAAGCCCCCCTGATTTTATAACTTACAAATCTGTCCAGGGTGACCTCGATCATGGTGTCCGATCCTGGACATCAATCATAGGAGTCCGATCATGGGGAGTCCGATTAAGGGGAGTCCGATCATGGGGTCCGATCATGGTCCTCGATCATGGACCTCGGTCAAGGCCTTCGATCATGGCCCTCGACCCTGTGGCTCGATCACAACCATGAATCCTGGCTATCGATCATGGCTTCGATCTTTATGGCCTTCGATCACTGGCCTTGGTCATAGCCCTCGATCTTGGGCCTTCGATCAGTGGCCTTTGATCACTGGCCTTCGAGCTTGCCTTCGATCATGGATCTCGAGCCTGCCTTCGATCCTCGGCTCGATTTCTGGGGGCTCGATTGCACAGCAGAAGAGAATTTGCAGCAGCTTTTGCAGCAGCTGTTTAAGTCCCATTTTTTATCCGTTAACCATCCGAAACTCACCTGAGGCCCTCGGGACCTCAACCCAATACACAAACAAGTCCTAAAACATCATTCGAACTTATTTGAAACCTCAAGTCACATCAAACAACGCTAAAATCACGAATCACACATAGATTCAAGCCTAATGAACTTTGTAACTTTCAATTTCTACAAACAACACCGGAACCTATCAAATTAAGTCCGATTGACCTCAAATTTTTTACGCAAGTCATAAATGACATAACAGAGCTATGAAAATTTTCAGAATCGGATTTCGACCCCGATATCAAAAAGTCAACCCCTCGGTCAAACTTCCCAAAAATTAAACTTTCGGCATTTCAAGCCTAATTCTACTACGGACTTCCAAATAAAATTCCGATCACGCTCCTAAGTCTAAAATCACCATACGGAGCTTTTGGAATCATCAAAATTCTATTCCGGGGTCATTTGCACATAATTCGACATCCGGTCACTATTTGAACTTAAACTTTAAATGTTTCATCAAAATTCCATATCTCGGGCTAGGGACCTCGGAATTTGATTCCGGGCATACGCCCAAGTCCCAATTCACGATACGAACCTATTGGAACTGTCAAAACACCGATCCGAGTCTGTTTGCTCAAAATGTTGACCAAAGTCAACTCAATTGTGTTTTAAACATCTAATTCACATTTTAATCCATTTTCCACCTGAAAACTTTCCGAAAATTTTTTACGGACTGCACACGCAAGTCCGGTAATGGTAAATAGTGCTTAGATCACATAATTAATCATTAAATTTAAAGATGACATTTTGGTTCATCACAATACTGCAAGCTCCGGTGATCAGTGAATACTTCACATGGTACGCCGTAAAGATAGTGCCTCCAAATCTTCAACGCGTGAACAATGGCTGCTTTTATCGTTCGTGTGTGGTCACCATTGGGAGTCTTGAGACTCGTGTAGATCTTCTACTTCTTGACATGGTTGATTTTGATGTCATACTGGGTATGGATTGGCTGTCACCTTATCATGTTATATTAGATTGTCACGCCAAGACGGTGACCTTAGCCTTGTATAGGTTGCCTCGATTAGAGTGGAGAGGGAATCTTAGTCATTCTTCCAGCATGGTTATCTCTTATGTGAAGGCTCGGCATATGGTCGAGAAGAGGTGTCTAGCTTATTTGGCTTACGTCCACGATTCTAGTGCGGAGGTTCCTTCCATAGATTCGGTGCCGGTTGTACGTGTGTTTCCAGAGGTGTTTCCTGCAGACCTACCGGGGATGCCACCCGACAAGGATATTGATTTCTGCATTGATTTGGCTTCGGGCACTCAGCCTATTTCCATTCCGCCATATCGCATGGCCCCGCCAGAGTTGAAAGAATTAAAGGAGCAGTTGCAAGATTTGCTTGATAAGGGCTTCATTAGACCTAGTGTCTCGCCCTTGGGTGCACCTATGTTGTTTGTGAAGAAGAAAGATGGATCGATGAGGATGTGTATAGATTATCGGCAGTTGAACAAAGTCACCATCAAGAACAAATATCCATTGCCGATGATTGATGATTTATTCGATCAGGTTCAGGGTACCAAGGTGTTTTCAAAGATTGATTTGAGATCTAGCTACCATCAGTTGAGGATTAGGGCGTCCGATGTTCCTAAGACAGCTTTTCGGACTCGGTATGGGCATTATGAGTTTCTAGTGATGTCATATGGCTGACAAATGCCCCAGCAGCATTCATGGATTTGATGAACCAGGTGTTCAAACCCTACTTGGATTCCTTTGTGGTTGTGTTTATTGATGATAATCTTGATCTACTCCCACAGTCGAGAGGAGCATGAGCAGCACCTTCGGATTGTTCTTCAGACTCTGAAAGACAGCCAGTTATATGTTAAGTTCTCAAAATGCGAGTTTTGGTTGAGTTCAGTTACTTTCTTGGCTCACGTTGTATCAGCAAAGGGTATTCAGGTGAATCCTAAAAAGATTAAGGCAGTCCAAAACTGGCCTAGACCCACATCAGCTACAGAGATCCATAGTTTCCTGGGTTTGGCGGGCTATTATCGTCGATTTGTGGAGGGATTTTTATCCATAGCAGCCCCGTTGACCAGATTGACCCAGAAGGGTGCCCCGTTCAGGTGGTCAGACGAGTGTGAAGCGATCTTTCAGAAGCTCAAGACAGCTTTGACTACGGCACCGGTATTGATGTTACCCACAAGTTTAGGATCTTGTACAGTATATTGTGACGCATCTCGTATTGTTCTTGGTGTTGTTTTAATGCAAGATGGCAAGGTAATTGCATATTCATCACGGCGGTTGAAGGTTCACGAGAAAGAATTACCATGTTCATGATATAGAGCTTGATCTAACAATAGCATCTCCCACTGGTGTAGACACATACACAGGAGTACTCAAAGAATCACAGGGCACAACCAAATAGGAAGCAAAATAGGATGACACATAAGAGTAAGTAGATCCCGGAATCAAATAGAACAGAAGCATCTCTACTGCAAACTGAAACAATACCTGTGATAACAACGTCAGATGACTCAGCCTCAGGTCTGACTGGGAAAGCATAACACTGGGCCTGGGCCCCACCACCCTGAACTACGTCCCTGGGATGGCCTCTAACTGGATGGTCTGCATCTCTAATGGCCTGACCTCTACCTCTAACATTCTGGCCTCTACCTCTGGCTGCCTGACCCCTACCTCTGGCTGGCTGAGCAGGTGGTGCAACAACTGGTGTCGAAAACATGGCACGAGAACTCTGATGCTGTGAGCTTCCCGTTGCTCGAGGGCAAAATCTAGCAATGTATCTCGGATCACCACAAGTATAACATAACCTCAGCTGTTGTGACTGTTGACCCTGAAACTGACCCTGTCGACCCGAATAACCACCCTGATAACTCTAGAGTGGAGGTGCACTAATAGGAGCTAGTGGTGCACTGTAGGCTAGTTGGTCAGAATAATTCATCTCAGGTCCACGACCACTTGAGGCACCGTGGGATGCTTGGAGCGCTGAATGAAACGGCCTAGGAGGATGGCCTCTACCAAAAGTACTCCTACCTCAAGATGAGGCACCGCTGAACTCACCGGAATGACGAGGTCTCTTGTCAGACCCCTAACCTCCCCGAGTCAGAACCATTTCGACCCGTCTGGCGACATTAGCAGCAGCCTGAAAAGAAATCTCACTCCCAGTCTCCTTAGCCATCTACAATCTGATAGGCTGATCAAGTCCATCAATAAACCTCCTCACCCTCTCTCTATCGGTGGGAAGTAGAAGAATGGCATGACGGGCCAAATCCACAAAATGGGTCTCATACCGAGTAACAATCATACTGCACTACTGGAGACGCTCAAACTGACGGCGATGCTCCTCTCTCAATGTGATAGGCAGAAACTTCTCTATGAAGAGTTGAGAGAACTGGTCCCAAGTAAGAGCAGGCGACCCAGCTGGTATGGTCAACAAGTAATCTCTCCACCATTTATTGGCGGAACCAGTCATCTAAAATGTAGCAAAATCGACCCCATTGGTCTCCACTATACCCATGTTTCATAGAACCTCGTGATAGCTTCCAAGATATTCCTGGGGATCCTATGAAGGAGCACCACTGAAGTGAACAAGAAAGATCTTGGTAAACCTGTCCAATCTCCATAAAGCCTCAAAAGACATAGCTGGCCCATCTCCGACCTGTGCCGCAATAACCGGCTGAAATAATCTGACTGGCTGAGCTGCTAGAGCCTGATAATGGGGAGTTATCTGCTCCGAAGCGGGTGTGGTGGGAGTCTGGGCTCCTCCTCCAGCCTGAGAGACCGTTGGTGCCATGGGAAATGCGCCAGTCTGGGCCACACTCTCCATAAGGCCCACCAAACGGACCAAAGTGTCCTGAAGTACTGGGGTGGCAATGAACCCCTCCGGAAACTGAGCTGGTCCGACAGGAACAGTGTGGGCTGGAACCTCCTCGTCAAGCTCTATATGAGGCTCCACTACTGGGGCTACTGCTCGGGCTCTAGGCTGAGCCCTGCCCCTACCTCGGCCTCTAGCATGGCCTCATCCTCGAACTCTGCCCCGCGTAGGAGCTGCCACTGGAGGATCTGGCTGCTGCTTAGCTGAGGAAGCGGTACGTGTTCACGCCATCTACAAGAGAATAAGAGTAGAAGATTTCAATCAGTATTGAGAAAGCAAAATCGCACGACAAAGAAGAATAGAAGTGAAAGTTGTTCCTAAATTTCATAGCCTCTGGAAGATAAGCACAGACATCTCCGTACCAATCCTCCAGACTCTACTAAGCTTGCTCGTGAATCGTGAGACCTAGGAAACCTAGAGGTCTGATGCCAACTGTCACGACCCGGAATTTCCCACTGACGGGACCGTGACGGCGCCTAACATTTCACTTTCTAGGCAAGCCAACGTTAGAGAATTATTAAACCAATTCCTTATTTCTATTTAGTAATTAACAATAATTAACTAAGATAAAATATAAAAAGTTCCGGAATATCATAAAAAACTGTATTCATTACTACCACCCGGATCTGGAGTCACAATTCACGAGCATTCTAGAATTTACTACAAGTAATAGTCTGAAAGAAATGCAACTGTCTCGATGAAAGAAAAACAGTAGGGCATAAAAGATAGACGGGGATTTAAAGGTCTGTGAACACTGACAGATCTACCTTGAGTCTCTGGGCAGCGGACCAATAACAAAATCTCGATCAACCTAAGCCGGTATCAAAATCTGCAAAGAAAGTGCAGAGTGGAGAGTACAACCGACCCCATGTACTAGTAAGTGTCGAGCCTAACCTCGACGAATTAGTGACGAGGCTAAGGCAAGGTACCTACAAATCAACCTGTACAATTTAACAGTATATATACAAATAGCAGAAATGAAGAACTAAACAGGAAATGTCGGGAGGGGAACATACTGAGGGGAATACAAGATAAAGAACTACAACAAAATGATTATCGGAGCAGTCAATATACCATGAATCAACAGGAATAGTGAATACAATAAAGAAAAAAGTATGGCATCACCCTTCGTGCTTTTACTCTCAATATCACCATAAAAATCAATAGAAATGACACGGCATCACCCTTCGTGCATTAACTCTCATATCATGGCACAACATCACCCTTCGTGCATTAACACTCACAATATGGCACGACATCACCCTTCGTGCATTAACACTCACAATATGGCACGGCATTACCCTTCGTGCATTAACACTCACAATATGGCACGACATCACCCTTCGTGCATTAACTCTCACAATATGGCATGACATCACCCTTCGTGCATTAACACTCTCCCTTACCATAATGCAATGCATAAATAATGACAGGGAGATAGAATAACAAGTACAAACCTTACTTCAACATTTTGGTTCCATTATATCAATCCCAACTTTGAAATAGAAACTCAATTATCACCAGAAAATCCGTAAACATGATAAGAACGATAAATTGAACAACACTAATATAACACGTAGCAATTTGGCATAAGAATGAGACAATGTAAGAAAAACTGAGAAACATGAAAAACAGGTAAATTGGCGGCGCATAAGTACTCATCACCTCACATATACGCCGCTCACATGAATTTCACTTAGCAAATAATTTAAGGTTCCTAATTCCCTCAAGTCAGGGTTAGACACAACACTTACCTTGCTTCGAAGGCCACTTAATTCTCAATCACAGCTTTTCCTTTGGAATTCTCCTCCAAACCATATGTATCTATTCAAAAAATGACTCAACAACATCAAATATTGCTAAAGGAATCAATTATATTTAATAAATTAAATTTCCCAATTTTTCCTCCAAAAAGTAAAAAAATCGACCCCGGGCCCGATTGGTCAAAATCCGAGGTTCGGACCAAAATTCATTTACCCATTCACCCCCGAGCCTGAATATGTAATTAGTTTTGGAATCCGACTTCAAATTGAGGTCTAAATCACAAAATTTCCAAAATCCTTAGTTTCTACCCAAAGCTCCTAATTCTACCATGAAAACCTTAGATTTTAGGTTGAAATCTTGTAAAATGTAGTGAAAGATTGAAAGAAACCAGCTTAAAATCACTTACCTATGATTTGGAGAAGAAATTGTCTTTGGAAAAATCGCCTCTTGTGTTTTAGGTCTTGAACATTTGGGAAATGAATGAAAATTC
This sequence comes from Nicotiana tomentosiformis, assembly GCF_000390325.3. Lineage (NCBI taxonomy): Eukaryota > Viridiplantae > Streptophyta > Magnoliopsida > Solanales > Solanaceae > Nicotiana > Nicotiana tomentosiformis. Next base: position 112,332,910 of record NC_090814.1, on the reverse strand, counting down.
CCGTCCAAAAGACATTTTGATCAGCTGCAGGTGTCGCATTTGCGACTTGAGCTTCGCAAATGCAAAGGAGTCATTGCAAACCAAACATGCACACAAGTCTAAAAACATCATACGAACTTGCTCGCGCGGTCAAATCGCCAAAATAACACCTAGAACTACGAATTTAGTACCAAATCAAATGAAATTCTTAAGAACACTTTAAAATTTCTATTTTCTCAACTGGACGTCCGAATCACGTCAAATCAACTTCGTTTCTCACCAGATTTCACATACACATCTTAAATATCATAATAAACCTGTACCGGACTCCGGAACCAAAATACGGACCCGATACTAACAATGCCAAATCTCAATCAATTCTTAAAAACAAATAATTTTTAAACTTTTAATTTTCATCAAAAATTCATAACTCAAGCTAGGGACCTCCGAATTCGATTCCGGGCATACGCCCAGGTCCCATAATTCGATACGGACCTACCGGGACCGTCAAAGCACGGATCCGGTCCCATTTACCAAAAATGTTAACCGAAGTCAACTAAAATTAACTTTTAAGGAAAAAATTCTTAATTTCATTAGTTTTTAACATAAAAGCTTTTCGAAAACCTGCCCAGATTGCGCACACAAATCGAGGAGGGTAAAAATGAGATTTTTAAGGCTTAATAGCGTAGATTCGAGTTCTAAATCATAAGATGACCTTTTGGGTCATCACACATACCAATTTTATCAAATTCCGATAACAACTCGACCTCCAAATCTAAAATTTACGTTCTTGAAAAGTTTTGCAAAAATCTTGATTTCTTCCATTTAAATATGAAATAAATGATGAATATAACCATGGATTTATGAAATATAATCACTTTTGGATATAAGACACTTACTCAAGTTGAAGTTGTGAAGAAATCCTCAACATTGCCCAAGAACCTTGCTCCAAAAATCCAAAACTAAATGAAGGAAATGACCATTTTTGGTCCTTAAGTTTCTGCCCATCCGTCACTAAAAGTCCATTTTCCATCACTAAAAGTCCATTTTTCGTCACTAAAAGTCCACACCAGAACTTGCTTGCACCAACAATTAGTTTATTTTTACTAAAAAGGCTCTAACTCCATCATACGAACTCGGAATTCAACGATTCTTATTCCTATGAGTCACAAATAATAATATGAACCTAGTCATTCAATCGAAACTCAATTCGGAGCTCATTTTCTCAATGCAATACCATTTTTTCTTGTTAAACAATTAACTCATGTTTCGTGCTAAAAATCCAATCGCGACTTGATGAAATTAGACCAAACTTTTCAGATCACTCTTATAATTCATTATCAAAATTCTGAAAGTCTCAAAATCGAATTTCAATCTCTAGAACTAAAAATGGACCTTTGGATCATTACATGCTTATGCTGAAAACATCAAACTCTTCCAAAACTCTTCCCCGACAACCTGTAGTGTATCAATCATAGCTTCTTGTACTCAACTCCAACTGCTAAACAGTTTAAATTTCTGCAACCTAGATACAAAGGGATATAATTTTCATGTTTTGGTCATCGCCCAACTCCTTATAGATTGCGAGATATAAGCTCCCAAAGTCAGCCCTGTGCAGCAGAAATTTCTTGTGATGCACACTACTGTAGCCAAAATCTGCAGTACCAACTTCAGTCAATACTTTTTGTACAAATGTTCTAATGATAAATGGTTTATCATTCTGGAAACTAGAATCAAAGGGCTACAACTTTCATATTTTGATAATTTTCAGATTCCTTATAGATTTCGAGATATAAGTTTCCAAAATTAGCTCTGCGCATCAGATATTTCGCACATTGCTGGAAAACAAACAGCAGTTAAAAATGATCCGAAAACCACTCCGAAACTCACCCGAGAACCTCGGGACCTCAACCCAATACACCAATAAGTCCTAAAATATCATACGAACTTAGTTGAAACCTCAAATCACATAAAACAATGCTAAAACCACGAATCATACCCCAATTCAAGCTTAAGGAACTTAAGAATTTCCAACTTCTACATTCGATGCCAAAACCTATCAAATCAATTCTGATTGACCTTAAATTTTTCACACAAGTCATAAATGACATAACAGAACTATGAAAATTTTCAGAACTGGATTCCGACTCCGATATCAAAAAGTCAACACCCCCGGTCAAACTTCTCAAAAATTCAACTTTCGCCATCTCAAACAAAATTTCACTACGGACTTCCAAAATATTTTTCGGACACGCTCCTAAGTCCAAAGTCACCATACGGAGCTATTGGAATCATCAAAACTCCATTTCGGGGTCGTTTACACATAATTCACCATCCGGTCAATTATTTCAACTTAAGCTTCCAAAACAAGAATTGTTCTTTCAATTAAATCCTGAATCATCCGAAAACCAAACTTGACCACCCTCGCAAGTCATAATACGCATTTCAAAGCTGCTCTAGTCCTTAAGCCACCGAACGGAACGCATATTTTTAAAACGACAAGTCGGGTCATTACACTAGTTAAACTCAAAATTGGTGATGCTAAATTAATTAAACTAAAAAGAAAACATTAATAAACTCTAAACAAAAGTAGAATAAGTTTTTATGTTATCAATATGATGAAAACGATCTAGGATTATGAGCTATCTAACAATCCTATAGTATTCTTCACTTAAATTGACTAATTAATTTATCTAATTTATTGGTTGACATGGTTAATATTTCTCATAAGAATCTATCGAGTTCTTACTCGTTTATTCAAGCTAATCTAGCGCTGATATGTCTATGGAATTAGAATCGACAAGAATGCATTCATAATTTCCAAAATAACCAAGTAAGGCAATTAGCATATGTCTATCCTAACAGTGAATTTGTTCCCCGATGCCCAGGTTCAAGAACTTGCTCTACTCAATCCTATCTAGAATTCTCACTTTCGAGTTCAATTCTAGATTCGTAGATAGCATTCAATTGGTGATCAAGTAATCAAATAATTGAGCGAGAGATTGAATAAATAAACCAATACGATAAATCAAAAAAGTAAAATCAACATCCAAATAACAATAGTCATGAAAGAACCACAATTCTAGAATGTGAAGTTTAGCTCCACGTAGGCAAGGTAGCCAAACAACAAATTCACTACTAGAAATCCGAGCAAAATCGTCCAAAACAACCGACCAAAGTTGGTCGGTAATGACCAATAACCGTCCAAAATGCGACCATTTACGTGTGGATGGTATTTTGAAGCTCGAAAGGGCATACCGACCAAAGTTGGTTGGAAATTACCAACCAATATTGGTCGGTATGCTCTACATGTCCATATAACAATGAAATTGACTTACCGACCTGTCACGACCCAAAATCCAACTAGTCATGATGGCACCTAACCCAACCCGCTAGGTAAGCCAATTTTCAACTATCCAATTCCAATAACAATAATTAAAACAATATAAGTAAAGAAAAATATTAATCTTATACATTCCCCAATAACTAATAGTACAAATCACGAGCTTCTAAGAATAGAGTATACAAAGCTGGTATTAAGTAATACATCATCTGTTTGAAAAGTATATATACAAAGTTTTATGAATCTAAGGCTATCATGAACAAGAGGCAGCTACAACCGGAACAGATGTACATCTCGGATCCAGCTCCCATCGAACGCAGCAACATCAATGGCCAATATTTGCATGCAAGGTGCAAAAGTGTAGTATGAGTACAACCGACCCATGTACTCAATAAGTAACAAACCTGACCTTAGGTTGAAAGTAGTGACGAGCTTGTACCAAGGTCAGAGTCCAACTCCCATAACCAACAATTGTTCATAACAATATAAAATAGGTAATACTCGAAGTAACTGAGAGATAAAATGCTCAACTAAGTCATGATTTCTAAAAAAAATAGTTCTGTCTTTCAAGTACATCAGTGAAAACCCAAATCGTTTACCGGAGTTTCCAAAAATATAAATAAGTTTGAAAACTATAATTTTCCCAAAAATCCTTTCAAAATAAATAAGATGTTTCGTTTTCTTTCCAAGTAACCAGTGTAAAACAAATGAGTTAGTATGCCCATCTGCCAACATGTGTGAGAAATCATAAATGATGTGATACCTTATAGCATGAGAAAAATACATCTCTATGCCTGTATATCATGTGTGCATGTCAATGCAATGCATCTAAGAGATGAACTCATGTACTCACACTCTCAGAGTACTCAATCTCACTTTCTCACACATTCCACTCATCATGCCCAATCATTCGGTACTGTATATAGCCAATCCGGCCCAGGGAAGATCCATCCCGGAATATACACATCAATTGATCATCAGTCACTCAGTACCGAGTAGGGCCAATCCAGCCTGTGGAGAAGATCCATCTCCAAGTATATAATGCTACGGACAAGATCCATGTCCAGGGAAGATCCATCCCTCAATAATAACAACCACGCTCACTAGGGGATGTACAGACTCCGGAGGGGCTCCTTCAGCCCAAGCGCTATAAACCGCACGGACAACTCACGTGCTATATAAAGCCTATAAGGCCTGCTGCAGGCGGGAAACCCCGATCCACATAATAATAATAATATATATAAAGCCAACATGGCTTGTTGCGGCGTGCAACCCGATCCCATAAATATCCTCACAGTTAGGCCCTCGGCCTCCCTCAGTCATCAATCTCTCCAATCTCTCTCTCATGGGCTCACAATGTCATGAAAATAGCCCAAAAATGATGATATGATGTATCAATAAATAACAACAGAGACTGGGATATGATATGCAATGAAATGAATATGACTGAGTATAAATTTTCAATTTAAACAAATAATGCACATCAATATGACCTTTATGGGTCTCAATAATACTGGCATATGGCCTCAGCATGATTTTTAATATGATTCTCAACTCAATTTTTTTAACACATAAAACTACATGGAGAATGCCAAGATTATTTAACAACAAAATTCCACGAAAACCATTACGTCACAATTTCTATGGTGCACGCCCACATGCCCATCACCTAGCATGTGCGTCACCTCCAAATAATTCACATAATACGTATATTTGATCGGGTCCAAGCCTGTACTACTATTGAGTAGCGAGGATGGTCGATGCAGTTTTACCCAACAAGACCAGGATCAAATCCATAGGGAGTTAATTGATTTAGAATTAGGTTTTTATCCAAGTCTAGATGCGTGTTTTGTTCCTAATTACACTTCCACACATTTTGGTTTTGATTCTACTTCTAATTCTATTCTATTGTATGCTATGATTAAAGCTAAGTACAATATTTTTTTGATATTGGTTTTCAAGTGTTTAAAAGGATTAGGGTAGTGACTTCAGCCTAGGTGGATATCTAACGGGTAGCAAGAATCTAGGGCAAACTTGATTAATTTGGGGTCGTAATATAACAATCACACCCAAGTACTCACTCTATACCTCTCGATAGTTTGAGTGATTTTTCCCAATTTGGCTTTCTCAAGTCCAAATGGGTATTCATGCAAGTCACTTGATATTAGCTCAAGTCGGGTATTACTATTTCTAGGTTTAACCCTTTAATTGGGGCTATCAATTTCTTGAGTTCACCCCAATTTCTTGTTAGCCTAGTTTTCCTAGACTTGGTCCCTCTTTCTCAAGAAGAGACTAAGTCATAAAGGCATGAATCAGTATTTGCAACCACTAATCTACAATTCTAGCAAGAACTAGGCTAATTATCACTAACCCATAAACATTCAAGCCCTAAAATTCAGTACCCATTAAATACCCACACTAGGGTTGGGTCACAACCCTAACTATGGGTCTAGCTATTCATAGAAATAGCAGAAATCAAAGATGAAAAGAAGATACAATTCATAATACTAGATTAAAAGATGAAAATCTAATGTTATAAGGTGAATCTAATATAAAATTGCCCAAAAGGGAAGTTCCAGCCGTCTCGCGTGCTCGGCAAATACACAACAAAACCTAAAAATGACAAAAAGTTCTATTTATACTAAGCTGAAATTTTTGGACAAAAATATCCCTGCAGAGGTTACGCGGCCGCGTAATTCTGACCGCGGCCGTACTCTTGCTTTAGCGGCCGCGTAATTTTGATTGCGGTCCGTGTTCTTCACTTCTGGATCTGAATTGAGCATTTTCGCGGACCGCATAATTTCCATCGCAGTCACGTAGGAGACTTCCGCGGCCGCATAATCTTGACGCGGACCGCACTTCTTATTTTTGCTTAAAATGTAAGCTCTCTGAACCTCAGCAACCGCGATCCACATAATTCCAATCGCGGCCGCGAAGGTACTTTCACGGCCGCACCTTTCTGATGCGGTCCACGTTCATGTTTTAGCTAAAAAATCCATCTCTCTGAATTTTCTTTCGCGGACCTCTAAATAGTGCTCGCGACCGCGTTGTAGCTTTCGCGGGCGTACAATATTTGTGCGGTCCGTGTTTCACATCTTTTGGCCCAGTCTTGGTATTTGTTATTGTTTTGACTCCTTTATGAGTTGATTAAGACTCCTTTGGCTCATTTTGAACAATCCTTGCAAGCAAGCATATTACATTAGTTTCCGGGAATATCTTCATGCATTTTTGGCCCTAAACACAAGTAAAAGAGAGCAAATAATAGGTTAAAATCCCTACTTATCAACTCCCCAAAACTTAAGTTTTTACTTGTCCTCGAGCAAATAATGTAATTCCCACCTCCAAAAGAAAAATAAAAGGATAATATGACTCCATCAAGCATTAATTGGGACTAACAATTACCCTCAACACAAATGAATTATCAACAAAATCATGTTATGACCTTTTGTGTACTATAGTTCTATTGTGACACTAGAGCATCAAGAGTTGACTCAATTTATCAAGGAAGCTCTCTCTATCACGTAGGTCATTGTGGATCCCAAACTCCTCCTCCTCTTCTCTCCATGAGCAAATCTCACTTTTTAGAATGTACCACTAAAAACAAGGATTGTGAAGAAGTGCGCTCATCACTCTCAAAAGAATGCCACAAGTCTGGCTCTAAGTACCATAAGCTTGCCCCTTAGGTAAATCACCACTAATGTAAGCTCACTCAACTTGAAATCATATATGGCTTTAATGGGATGTAATGAAGGCTTTTGGATCAAAGTAGGACTTATCAAATTATGATGGTTTCATCTTTTCTTGAGCACTCCATTTTCTCATTTCGGCTCATACTTTCTTGACTATTTGATTCATTTTCTTCTTCCTTAGGGGAACTAGAGAGATACACCGTCACTCTTTCTTACTCATGACAATCATTTTTCTCCTTTTCTCATCATTCCATGCCTTTCATCATTGCGTTATTTGAATCCCTTTAACCTTCACTTTCTTTTTGACGTATTTCTTTTTGGCTTTTCTTCCATTTCTTTGCCTTTCCTTTTCATCAATTCTTTTTCTTCTTTGAACCTTTTATCAATTTCAAATTCCTCGTCTCTCCCCCAAACTTATGCTTTGCCAATTGTTCATCATGAATGCTAAGGAAATATTGGGTGCCAAGAAAGGGTCATTATAGAATGGATAAAGGTTTGTAATGTGGCTATTGAATTAAAAAAGCTTAGGCTCAAAGGGGTTGATTAGGGATATCATATTGGTAGTCTACGAAAGCTTTCAAAGTTCAAATTGGACCAAGAAGAGCATACAATCATTTCTCAAGTCGAGCTACACGTAGAATTTCGCCTAGACAAACACTCAGGGCAAGTTCCAGACTTATTGGCATGGGACTTGGACTTGGACTTGCAATTCAATACCTCACCTCTCAAGTTGCTGGATTTTTAAAGAGAATAGAGTCGAGAGCCCACAACAACCCTAGCTAAGATTGAAAATCACAGATGGCTCAAGAAAACCACTCGATGATTGTTTTAGTCAACTCAAGAGTCTAAAGGTCACAACTAGAGCTAATCTTTGCCAATCAACTTGTCTCTAACCATGAGGTCAAAGGTAAATGTGTTAGTACCAAGTGAAGCCTACTTGAGACACTTTTATTCGTTACTACTACTATATACACCAAAATAAAAAGAAAACGGACACGATCCCTTAAGAAGGTTGTTACGCCATCCATCGTTGGGAAGAGTCACCCGGTTCACACAACATCCACCTTTGGAAAGAACCATGGCATTAAGAAAACCAAAGGCTTATTGTTCACACAAAATGTAAAAAAGAAGCTAAAAACTTAAAAAGAAGCTACTAGAGGAAATAAGAAGCTAAGCTATTAAGGAAAAATAACGAAAGAAGTTATGAAGTAAACTACGGAAAGTAAACTGAATATATACAAAATGGAGTAAACAAATATATACATAATAGAAATGAATATATACATCGAATGGTAAAATTATATACATACCAAAAGTGAAAATAACGGTAAATAAAGATAAAGAAAAATAGTATTATAGTTATTACATACCAAATGTCATCACAAATCAAATCAAAATGGACCACCCCCAAATAAAAAATAGCATTGTCCTCAATGCTAATATCAAAATAATATCAGGGAAAGGAAAGGTTAGGGAGTAAAGAGAACTCCCTATGTGGTCTCTGTCTGCATCGGGTCAGGAACATGAGTGGGGTCCTCAGACTGCATAGGATCATCAGCTCCCTCTGTGTCCTCTAACTGGATCTCCACATCCTCTGACTGGGGGACCACGGGGTTTCTAAGCATCTGGATCATCTACTCAGCAATATGTGTAGTGGCAGTCAGCTCCTCAGACTGGCCAGTTGCTACATCTGATGTCTCATGCACTGGTGCAGGTGCTGCTGGGGCTATATCCTCTATGAGCATGTCCAGTAGAATATCACCAACAGAAGCAATCTTCTGAACCTCTTTGCTCACCTTCTCCACCGAATCCTTAGATGCCTGACGTTTCTGCATCTTCTTCACCTGCTTCCCCAAATCCTTGCTAATCCTCCCATGTGTATCAAGAGTCTCTCGGATCTTCTTTCGGTCATCCAGAATCTTGTTATGGTTGTCTAGAATCTTCTTCAAAGACTCCTCCAATGATGGAGGTACCTGAATCTCTGATGGGGCTAAAAATTGTGCTGCTACTGCACTGGATAGGACAGTCAACTTTGTGGTAGCTGCCTGCATCCAGTTGTTGAGGCTGGATAGTGTCTGTGAAACCCGCAGTACAGTCTGAGGGTAGGTGGAAGATGAAGGCACAAATAATGGCACTTTGATGGATGGCTCGGAGGAAGGAGGAGGCATGGAAGCTGCTCCGGCAGAAGTACCAGCTATTGTGGAGGGCTCGACAACTGTCCCGGTGGCCACTACCCCTGGCTCTTTAGACTGGCCAATGGGGGTAGTGGCTTTACCCTTGAACTTAGGGTTATCCTCTCCCTGGAGGTGGTACCAGGAAAAAGGCTATTTAGCCTTCACCTCCACATCAAAATGTCTCGGCTCTACCCCTTGGTCGTGGAAATACTCTGTGAGGAATTTGGGTTGGGGATATGATCTTTCTTCTTTTTGGACTGCATTGGAGATGTTGTAGGACATCAAGTTTCCTACATTAATAAGATAGGCTACCATGATGGAAGCTACCAATACTGCTCGAGGGAGTGGAAGGACATTCTCATGCTGGCACGGGTCAAGACGGCTGCGCACAAATGTCGCCCACCCTTTTGCTTTAAAGTTAAGGGTAGCTCTGACAATTTGAACTCCTGCTGTGAGCCATGCAGGTGTTGTCCCTGGAATATCAATAATCTTAGCTAGCCATGGGCGAACTACATCACCCAAGGCTAGCTTCTCCAGGTATTACACTGCCTCGACCTCCTCAAACCCTACATAAATGTTTAGTGTATTTCCATCAAACCGGATTTTCAAGTTCCGGACCTTCGTCACCTTTGTACCCTTTTTGATGTGGGCAACAGTGGCATAAAATTCCTTGAAGAGGTATTCATTGGCATCTTTCAACCGGAAGGTGAACCATTTCCATCCTTTTCTCTCCGTAAAGTGCCGTATGACATTCAGATTGTGCTGGCTTAGGTATTTTGTTATGAAATGTCGCTCAAGAGTGAGCGGCCTTTAGGGCCACCAATCCCAAAATTTGACATACTCCTTCTCACTTACAAATCTATCAGCCCACACCTCCGGCTTCTTTGATCTAGCCAGGCCTCCCATGATTGTGTCACCCCCTCTCCCGTCATCCGGGACCTTGTCATCATCATCAACATGTATTGGGGCAGCTGTTGAGGCACGTGTTGTAGCAGGTGGGGAAGATGGCTCTGATGCCTCACTACCTCCCTCTGAGCCATCAAACGACCCAGAAGAGGAAGTAGGTTCATTGACCAATCAGAATGGTTTTGATTGAGCCTCCGGTTGTTGTTGTGCAGATTCCCCCTCGGAAGTCTCCCGAGATGGGAGGAATTCACTTATGTCCGAGGAGTTGGCAGGAGGTCTAACGAGGGTAGCCTTTTTTCCTACTACCCTTTGGGCTGCTAAGGGTAAGGTTTTCTTTCCTTTACCCCGGCCTCGGGAGGATTCTGCCCTCCCCTTTGAAGTGTCTCCTCTCCCACGAGAACGCATAATTTTCTGCAACACACAAGTAGTGAAAGACAGTTAGAATTGGGGTTCAATCATGTGTTAAAGCAGTATAAATGAAATTAAAAACAATGCTTCTCAGAGCACGGCATCGCGGACCGCACAAAAATGAGTGCGGCCGCGAACTGCCCATCCGGACCGCGTAAATGTGAACGCAGTCACGAAGAGGCCAGGCTCAGACTACTAGCTCTCTGAACTTGATTAACCATGGACCGCACAAAAATGAGTGCGCCCGCGAAAGACCGAGCGCGGACCGCATAAAAATGAACGCGGACGTGAAGGCAAATGATAGAGTCTCTGAAGTTCAAATGCGCGGACCGCAAAAAATTGGGTGCGCCCGCGAAAGACCAATCGCACACCGCACAAAAGTGACTGCGGCGGCAAATTCTAAATAGCCATCAGTGCCCTGAAGCTAGGGTATCACGGACTGTGTAATTTTGGAGCGGCCGCATACCCTATCGCAGACAGCGGAAATATGACCGTGGCCGCGAGATTCAAAATAAATCGGCACTAATGAACACTTAAAAGTAAGGTTTTCACTAGTTACCCAAGAATTGTAGCAATTAAACATGCAAAGTTATTAACCCCAACTCCCATTATGCATACAAACACTACCTATATGTTGTTAATAAAAAATTAAGCATTAATTTGACATTTCGGCATGATTCTAACCCGATCTAAAAAGAAAAATTAAAACAAAGAGAAAAGAAAAGAAAAAGATAAAATCAAATTATTGAAATGAACATACCAGTTGTAAAATGTGGTAGGAAATCGACAATTGATGAGAATAGGATGAGTTCAAAACCAAGTAAGGATGCACAGTGCTTTAGGTGAGTTTGAGAGGTTAGGGTTCGTAAAGTGTGAAAAGTTTCAAGAACTCCTATTTATACTCAGAACCCAGTGACCCCACCGCCTTACCTAAGTGCGGCCGCAAAATTTTGTCGCGGTCCGCACTCTTTACCTTTCTTTAGATATGCCTCAGATGCATGGGCGCGGTACGCGAAAAACTAGCCGCGGCCGCACAATTTGTGCGGACCTCAAAAATTTGAACGCGACCGCGAACTCTGAAGGAATGTTGACAGGCCAACTTCAGAGAGTTGGCATTTTGCTCATTTCAACTATGCGACCGCACGCAGTATTGTGCGGCCGCGAAGTGCTCTTACGGTCCTCAAAATTGTGAGCGCGGTCCGCGAAATTTCACCACTTAGCCAAAATGTTTTCCTTGTCAATTTCCTGCACTGCACAACCAATTCCTACATACACTTCATAACCAGTTAGTCCAAATCAATGTCTAATCTACGAAGAAAATCAAAAGAAAGAAAAACACATGGGTTGCCTCCCAAGAAGCGCCTGATTTAACATCGCGACAAGACGCATGTTACCATCATCATTTGAAATGGATCAATGCCACAACGTGGCTATCATCAATCTTGCCAAGGTAGTGCTTCACTCGGTACCCATTGACTCTAAAGATCTCACCATTCTTGTTTTTCAAATCTATAGCACCGAAAGGAGTCATATCTACCACTTCGAAAGGACCACTCCACTTTGACTTGAGCTTTCCTGGAAACATCCGTAATCGAGAGTTGAATAGAAAAACCAAGTCACCTTCCTTGAATTCTTTATTCCTGATATACTTATCATGTAAGTACTTCATCTTGTCCTTATACAAGGATGAGCTGGAATAAGCATGGCACCGGAACTCATCAAGTGCATTTAGTTGCTCTACCCGGAGATTGGCAGCTACATCCTATTTAAGGTTTAATTTCTTTAGCGCCCACATGGCCTTGTGCTCTAATTCAACCGGAAGATGACATGCTTTCCCAAATACCAACTGATACAGATACATACCAATTGGAGTCTTGTAAGCTGTTCTATAGGCCCATAAAGCATCGTCAAGTTTCCTTGACCAATCAGTCCGGTTTGCATTGACAGTCTTGGATAGAATGCTATTGATCTCCCTGTTGGAGACTTCAACCTGTCCACTTGCCTGGGGATGATGGGGGGTTGACACCTTGTGATTGACACCATACTTAGAAAGTAAAGTGCAAAAGGATTTGTTGCAAAAATAAGAATCCCCATCACAAATGATAGCCCTTGGGGTGCCGAACCTTGTGAAGATATTTTTCTTTAAGAAATCCACCACACTTCGTGCCTCATTGTTGGGCAAAGCCACAACTTCAACCCATTTGGAAACATAATCCACAGCAACAAGAATATAAGTGTTCCCACATAAACTCACAAATGTCCCATAAAGTCGATGCCCCACACATCGAAAATATCAATCTCAAGGATGGGGGTGAGTGGCATTTCATTCTTCTTGGAAATTCCACCGGCTCTTTGGAACTCATCACAATGCCTAACGAGCTCACTAGCATCTTTGTACAAGTTAGGCCAGTAGAACCCAAAACTTAGGACCTTTATAGCAGTTCTCGTCCCACCATGGTGAACACCATAGGGCGAGGAATGGCAAGCTTCAAGAACACTTAATTGCTCTTTTTCTAGAACACATCTCCGGATAACACCATCATGGCAAATTTTGAAAAGATATGGCTCATCCCAATAATAATCCAAGCAGTCGTGTTTGAGCTTCTTCCTTTGGTTAGAAGAGAGCTCATTTGGGACAAAGCCGGTCACAAGAAAGTTAGCCACATCGGCGAACCAAGGTATCCCAGTCAAAGACACAGAGAGGAGTTGTTCATACGGAAATGAATCATTAATCTCGAGGCCATCATGGGGCCTCCCCTCCTCTTCCAAGGGGGACAAGTGGTCCGCCACTTGATTCTGACTCCCTTTTCGGTCTATGATTTCAAGGTCAAACTCTTGTAGAAGAAGAACCCATCTCATCAACCTAGCCTTAGATTCCTTTTTACTCATCACATAATGAACTGCCGCGTGATCGGTGTGCATAATCACTTTGGTACCCATGAGGTACGGGCGAAACTTTTCCATGGCGAAGACAATGGCTAATAGCTCTTTCTCGATCATCGTATAGTTGACTTGGGCATCGTTCATTATTTTGCTTGCATAATAGACCGGGTGAAATATCTTGTTGATTCTTTGCCCCAATACTGCTCCTACCGCAACGTCGCTAGCATCGCACATGAGCTTAAATGGTAAGCTCCAATTGGGTGCGGTAATGATGGGAGTGGTAGTCAACCTATAATTGAGTAGCTCAAAAGCTTTCACGCAATCTTCATTGAACACAAACTTGGCATCTTTTTCCAACAACTTGCACAAGGGGTTTACCACTTTTGAGAAATCCTTGATGAACCTACGGTAAAACACCGCGTGATAAAGAAAGATCCTCACTCCCTTGACGGAAGTCGGAGGATGGAGTTTTGATATCACTTCATTGCTTTGTCCACTTCAATACCGTTCTTGGAGATCTTACAGCCAAGGACAATGCCCTCCTCGACCATTAAGTGGCACTTCTCCCAATTAAGCACTAAGTTGGTCTCTTCACATCGAGCCAACACTTTATCAAGATTATCCAAGCATGCTTCAAAGGAATCCCCCACAACACTGAAATCATCCATGAACACCTTGAGGAAGTCCTCCACCATATCCGTAAATATTGCTATCATACACCGGTGAAAAATAGCTGGTGCATTACACAAACCAAACGGCATCCTTGAGAACGCAAATGTGCCATACAGACAAGTGAAGGTGGTTTTCTCTTGGTCTTCAGGTGCAATGAGAATCTGGTTATATCCGGAACACCCATCCAAAAAGCAATAATAAGCACGTCCGGCAAGTCTATCCAACATTTGGTCACGAAATGGCAATGGAAAATGGTCTTTTCGGGTCACTTTGTTCAGCTTCCTATAATCCATGCATACCCTCCAACCGGTGACAGTTCTTGTGGGGATCAATTCATTTCTATCATTTGTGATCATAGTCATGCCCCCCTTCTTTGGGACACATTGTACCGGCGAAGTCCATGAACTATCAGAAATGGGGTACACAACCCCTGCATCTAGCCACTTGATGATCTCTTTCTTGACTACCTCTTGCATGACCTCGTTCAACCTCCTTTGATGTTCCACGGAGGGTTTGGCATCTTCATCCAATATGATTTTGTGCATGAAAAAGGCAGGTCTTATACCCCGAATATCCACCAATGTCCAACCTATTGCCTTCTTTCTTCTTTTAAGCACCGCAAGGGTGGAATCTACCTGCACATTAGTTAAGCACGAAGAGAGAATAACAGGTAATGTGGAACAAGGGCCTAAGAACTCATACCGGAGGTGTGAAGGCAAGGGCTTCAACTCCAATGTGGGTGGCTCCTCGATTGAGGGCTTTTTAGGTGGAGTCTTTCGGTTCTCAAGGTCCAAGGAAAGTTTTCGGTGTCCATATGAGTAGGATCCCATTCCTTGCAAAGCATTTGCACATTCTACCAAGCCTTCCTTCTCATCCTCATCATGATTCAATAACACAGCTTCCAAAGGGTCTTCCATATTAATCATAGCACTTGTGTCATCAAAAATCACCTCAGTCACAAGATCCACAAACAGACATACTTCGTTGCTATTAGGCTGCCTCATTGACTTGCACACGTGGAACACAACGTTTTCATTGCCCCAGCTTCCACATCAACTAAGGCCTTTCCTGTAGCTAGGAAAGGTCTCCCCAATATGATTGGCACCTCATAGTCAACCTCACAGTCGAGTATCACAAAATCTACGGGAAGTATGAACTTGTCGACCCAAACTAGCACATCATCAATTATCCCCAATGGCCTCTTCATTGTTTGGTCCGCCATTTGCAACCTCATGGAAGTAGGTCTTGGTTTCCCAATCCCCAATGTCTTGAACACAGAATATGGCATCAAATTAATGCTCTCTCCCAAATCACACAAGGCTTTGGCGAAATCGGCACTACCAATAGTGCATGGAATTGTAAAGGCACCAGGATCTTCTAGCTTTAGAGCCATGGAATGAACAATGGAGCTCACTTGATGTGTCATTTTGACCGTATCACAGTTCATTGACCTCTTCTTTGTTACCAAGTCCTTCATGAACTTGGCATATCCCGGCATTTGTTCTAGAGCTTCAACCAAAGGCACATTTATGGACAAACTTTTCATCATATCAATGAATTTCTTGAATTGGTTCTCGTTGTTTTGCTTTGTGAGCTTTTGAGGATATGGTGGAGGAGGCCTTGGCAAAGGAGCCTTGGCTTTGGGCACTACCGGATCCGATATGTCTATCACGTGTTCCCTAGATGGGTTCACATGATCTTGTGTCTCCTCCACGTTTTCATCAATATCTATCCTCACTTCATCGTTCACATTCTCATCATTTCTTGGCTCATCCTCTTCTTGCACAACCACATCATCATTCACGATCTTTCTTGGATTGGAGGTACTAGCAACTCCACCTCTACCACTTTTTGTCGTCACCGCCATAGCATGGCCCGTATTGTTTCCACCCTTCGGGTTTACTACATGGCCGTATTGTTTCCACCCTTCGGGTTTACTACCGTATCACTTGGTAGTGCCCCCTTAGGGTGAGTATTCAAGGCTTGAGAAATTTGACCCATTTGGACTTCCAAGTTGCGGATAGAAGTGTCGTGGGAATCGGAATCGGCGTTTCTTTCCATCATTTGCTTGAACATACTTTCTATCCGTCCCATCTCATTGTTGGAAGAACTTTTCCCTTGTGACGGATATGGAGGCAGGTTATTGGGTTGTTGATACATCGGGGGCCTTTGAAATCCCGACCCCCGGTTCCCTTGATTATTGTTTTTCCAACCCCCTTGGTTTTCATTGCCTCCCCAATTACTATTATTGTTGCCACCCCAATTGCCTTGGTTATTTCCTTGATTCCCCCAATTTTGATTGTTGTTCCCCCAATTGTTCGGATTGTTGATGTTGCCACTATTCCAATTCCCTTGGCCTTGGTTGCCCCAATTTTGATTGTTTCCCTGTGATCTCCACTGTTGTTGATTTGGAGCATTGCTCCATTGAACTTGGTAATTGTTCACATATTGAACCTCTTCACTTTGATCGTCATAAGAGTCACCTTGGTTGTACCCACTACCACTTTGCTCAAATTGATCCTGATTGTGTTGAACTTGTTGACCTCTTTGTCTCCTCTTATTAACCATTACATTCACTCCTTCCATGGCATTTACTTTCTTTTGCCCCTGAACCTGCTGAAGTTGTGCCTTGGCTAACTGATTCATAGTAGTTGTCAACTCTGCTATGGTTTGTCCATGATTATAAAGTTCCTTGTGAAGGTGGATAACATTAGGGTCACCTTGAGGAATGTTGGCCTAACTTTCATGAAGTTACCCCCTGCGAGCTGATTCACCACATAATGGTTAGTTGTGTTGATACCCCTATAAAAGGTTCGCTGGATCATTGCTTCAGTCATATCGTTGTTGGGGCATTATTTGACCATTGTCCGGTTCCCAAATCTCATGTAGCGGTTTATTTGGCTCTTGTTTAAAAGCAAGGATTTCATCTCTCAATATTGCCATATGTCCCGAAGAAAAGTACTTTGCTATGAACTTCTTGGCCAACTCATCCCAAGTGGTGATGGAATGGTTGGGTAGCATCTCAAGCCAATCCAAAGCCTTCCCTCTAAGTGATAAAGGGAAAAGCCTTAACCTCAAAGTGTCCTCAGATACATTCATCTGCTTGCTCTCCCAACATGTGTCCACAAAACCTTTGAGATGCTTATATGCGTTCTGATGTGGAGCTTTGGTGAAGAAACCCCTTTGTTCCAATAGAGTAAGCATGACATTGGTTATTTGAAAATTGCCCGCCCGAATCCGGGGCGGGACAATTGCACTTGCGTAGCCTTCATTGGGAAACACCCGGTGTGCTGCCCTTGGAGGAAGTGGGGGAGGGTTTGGAACGTTGTCATGAGCCGGGCGGCCTCTTCTTTGTACTTGAGGTTCAAGATGAACCTCATCCACTTCAACCCTGAAACAATATGCTTCGGAGAACTCCCAGTCTCCAAATTCATAGAACACATGAACCACCGTAACTGATCCCAACTCCAGCACTCGAATGACTAACACATTTTGCACGCACGAATGATCATCCCACGAGGAATACTTTCATAATTCTTCCGCCACATTGCAATAATTTAAATATCAGCAGTCTATCAACTAGGTGAGTAGCGCAATACTAATGAATATCCATAAATCAAAACACAACGCGCCTTTTGAAATGTGCCCCCTTCTCAGGGATTACCGAGCAGTTATAACATTCCTCAAAATATATAAAATTGACCATTTTGTTCCGAATTCGTACCTTCCCCTCAAGAATGAACTGCAACCTTGTACATATAAATCTTAATCCCGCACAACACACCATATCTATTATGCCATTATGTGACAAGCATAAGAATCTCATTATCAACTTTGAGTCACCAGTAATTTACATACCCGGTTAGATAGAAACCGTCTTCTTTCTCCCACACATGAGAAAATCATAATACACAACATGTTCCTCATGCCCATAGGACATATCTGGCTCAAACTATGGTAGAAACTATCAAGGATACCTTGAAATCCATTTGCACACAACCAAGCTATCAGACTGAATTCCTCTAACTTGATCAAGCCACGCAGGTCGCCAAATCCAAGAATATCGCCACCAAAACATCTGTAAAGCCTCACCACATCAAAGGTACCCAAAGATCTAACCATACCATTACCAAACTGGTCTAGCCTACTACCCAGTCGTCCTATTTTCTCCGAGTTTCTTCTGAATTACCCTCAAGTTGACACTTCTCCTTGTCAAAACTCCACGATCCTTTCCCAAAGCTCACTACACGACATCCTAACATACAACTACACTGCTCTAAGGCCCATAAGTCACTGTATTCTTCTTAAGCACCACAAAGTACCACAACCAAAACCCCCACTATGAAGGACCTTATGTGAATTTAAAAATTGTTTCTCTTTCCTTTCTTATATTGAAATGTAGAATCCATAATCATACAGAATTACCGCAAGTCCCGACATCATCCAATGTAAATAAGCGATCCTAGCGATATACGAATCCAAAAAAAATTTCAACTGCCACATATATATTTTGAATATATTAGAACCCTCTCGAGAGTCACCCACTTTGCTCAAATCCAAATTTCACCCCCAAACGGGCCGAAAGACACATGCCCCATTAGCATAACAACACCCAAAGAAGTAACCCTGCCTTAATACCACTGATCAAATTCATACTCCGTGCGTACTACATCCTTCAGAAATAACAACTCACTCATCCCATGATTTTCATATACTCCTAAAGTGCAATATAACCTATATCCAGTCATTTCATTACTCGAGTCCTCCTCGATCTCAACCTCAGTAAGTCGTAACTGATCCATATGTATGCCTCAGGCCAAAACCAATACAACACATAACCGTTCAATCCAATCGTAGGTAGCAGACTCCCCCACTTAGCTCAAGTCATAGATCATGACATTCAATAACTCACAATACCCATACCATATTATTGCCATGATACTGTAATGAGATTCGACTAAATTCTTCACAAGCTCATGCAATGCAACCCGTATAGTACCTCAATTCATCTACTAAGCTTGCCTTTATTTCTCTAGATAGTCAAGTCAACCTTTTCAACCAGATTCAAATTATCTCAACACATACGCCCTGCTGGTAGAAAAGAAACTCTCCACTCAATATTATAAGGAACACACTTACGTAGATTACTACACAGGAGATAACCCACCTGCTTAGCCTCAAATTGGTATCTTGCTATACCCCTTCGTAGCCACAATTCCTATGCAATCCCTTAATCTTCCTGAGTTTGAACTCATCAACACAACATGAACATATAATTCGCTCCACAATTAAACTGCATGACAGATCCTTCAACACACTCACAACTCGAGACCACACGTCACATCACAACGAAAATCAAGCACCTAATAGCCCCTCTTTTTTTGTTACATACAAACCATCTGAACACATTCCGCAGTCGTATCATACTCATTAGTTAGTCATTCCATCTCTCATCGAACCACAAATCCCACTCGTGGGGATATTACCAAAGATATGAGTTCAAATGTACAAGTTCTCACAACCGAAACTGCCGAGTCAAAGTTGCGGTCTAAACCTGGCCTCAAGTCCTCCAAACTGGCCCATCACCAAAAGACAGAATACATATATCGCACCTCATCCCTAATTCACAAGCCGGTGATGTACGGCTGATACTGAACGATCACATGCGCACACGAATGCGTGGAAGGAATTCAAAGAGTTATGTTTCAAGCTGAATCAACTTCACACGATAAGGAAAGAAAGATGGGAAATTATCCTAAATGCCCATGCCCTGTAGCCTCTCGAAGATAAGTATGGACGTCATCATACCGATCCGCAAGACTCTACTAGACACTTGCTCATGACTTATAGAACCTATGAACATAGAGCTCTGATACCAACTTGTCATGACCCAAAATCCAACTAGTCGTGATGGCACCTAACCCAACCCGCTGGGTAAGCCAATTTTCAACTATCCAATTCCAATAACAATAATTAAAGCAACTTAAGTAAAGAAAAATCTTAATCTTATACATTCCCCAAGAACTGGTAGTACAAATCATGAGCTTCTAAGAATAGAGTATACAAAGCTGGTATGAAGTAATACATCATCTGTTTGAAAAGTATATAAACAGAGTTTTATGAATCTAAGGCTACCATGAACAAGAGGCAGCTACAACCGGAACGCATGTACATCTTCGGATTCAGCTTCTATCGAACATAGCAACATCATCAGCCAATATCTGCACGCAAGGTGCATAAGTGTAGTATGGGTACAATCGACCCCATGTACTCAATAAGTAATAAACCTAACCTTAGGTTAAAAGTAGTGACGAGTCCATACCAAGGTCAGAGTCCAACTCCCATAACCAATAATAGTTCATAACAATATAAAACAAGTAATACTCGAAGTAACTCGGAGATAAAATGCTCAGCTAAGTCATGATTTCTAAAAAAATAGTTCTGCCTTGCAAGTACATCGGTGAAAACACAAATCGTTTACCGGAGTTGCCAAAAATATAAATAAGTTTGAAAACAATAATTTTTCCAAAAATCCTTTCAAAATAAATAAGATGTTTCATTTTCTTTCCAGATAACCAGTGTAAAACAAATGCATCACTATGCCCATCTGCCAATATGTGTGAGAAATCATGAATGATGTGATACCGTACAACATGAGGAAAATACATCTCTATGCATGTATGTCATGTGTGCATGTCGATTCAAAGTATCTTAGAGATGAACTCATATACTCACACTCTCAAAGTACTCAATCTCACTTTCTCACACATTTCACTCATCATGCCCAATCATTCGGTACTATATATGGCCAATCCGGCCCAAGGAAGATCCATCCCGGAATATACACATCAACTGATCATCAGTCACTCATTACCGAGTAGGGCCAATCCAGCCCGTGGAGAAGATCCATCTCCAGGTATATAATGCTTCGGACAAGATCCATGTCCAGGGAAGATCGGTCACTCAAAAATAACAACCACACTCACTAGGGGTATACAGACTCCGGAGGGACTCCTTCAGCCCAAGCGCTATAAACCGCACGGACAACTCAAGTGCTATATAAAGCCTATAAGGCCTGCTGCAGGCGGTCAGCCCAGATCCACATAATAATAATAATAATAATAATAATAATAATAATAATAATAATAATAATAATAATAATAATAATAATAATAATAATAATAATAATAATAATAATAATAATAATAATAATAATAATAATAATAATAATAATAATAATAATAATAATAATAATAATAATATAGAAAGCCAACATGGCATGCTGCGGCATGCAGCGGCGTGTAGTCTGATCCCAAAAATATCCTCACAGTTAGGCCCTCGGCCTTCCTCAGTCATCAATCTCTCCAATCTCTTTCTCATGGGATCACAATATCATGAAAATAGCCCAAAAATGATGATATGATGTATCAATAAATAACAATAGAGACTGAGATATGATATGCAATGAAAAGAATATGACTGAGTATAAGTTTTCAATTTAAACAAATAATTCATAGCAATATGACCTCTATGGGTCTCAATAATACTGGCACATATCCTCAGCATAATTTTTAATATGATTCTCAGCTCAATTTCCTTAACACATAAAACTACATGGAAAATGCCAAGATTATTTTACTACAAAATTTGACGGAAACCATTACGTCACAATTTCTATGGTCCACACCCACACGCCCGTCACCTAGCATGTGCGTCACCTCCAAACAATTCACATAATACGTATATTTAGGGTTCATACCCTCTGCTCCAAGATTAGAAGAGTTACTTACCTCGAACAAGCCAATACCAATACCTAACAAGCTAAACAATGCTCTAGAAATTTCATTCTGCGCGTATCAAATTCCGAACGGCTCGAATCTAGTCACAATTAATTTGATTTAGTCCACACAATTATAGGAATTAATTCCAAATCAAAATACTAATAGTTTCCCACAAAATCCCAAATTACACTCCAAAATTCGCTTGTGGGGACCATGTCTCGGAATCCGACGAAACTCACAAAATCCGACAACCCATCCAATTACAAGTTCAACCATACTAATTTCATTCAATTCCGACTCCAAATCGATGTTCAAAACTCAAAAAATTATTTTATGAAATTATAGGAATTTCCTTCGATTTGTCTTGAAGATTCGATAATCATACACTAAAAATGAAGATTAATTCATGAAATATAATGACAAGGGAGTCAAGAACACTTACCCAAGTTGTGTGAAAACATTCCTCTCTAAAATCGCCCAAACCGAGCTCCAAAATCTGAAAATGAGTGAAAATATCGAACCCTCGAACTTAAAGGGTTCTGCCCAGGCTTTTCACACCTGCGGAGCCTGGACTCGCACCTGCGCACCCGCTTCTGCTGAAAAATGCCGCACCTGCGCTGCCCGGCTTCCTCAACATTTTCTGCTTCTGCGAATCCCTGCCCGCATCTACGCAATCGCATGTGCGTAAATCCCATCGCACCTGCAACCTCTGCTGACACCCTCCAACTCCGAACCTGCGCTCGAGCTGCCGCACCTGCGGCCAAGACCCTCGCATGTGCGATCACACCAGAAGGGCTACATCTTTAGCAACCTCACAACTCCAATTTGATCCGTTAATCATCCGGAACTCACCCGAGGCCCCCGGGACCTCAACCAAATACACCAACAAGTCCTAAGACATACCACAGGCCTACTCGAGACCTCAAATCACATCAAACAACATCAAAACGACAAATTATACCCCAATTCAGAATCTATGAACTTTGAACTTTCAAATTCTATATCTTGTGCTAAGACACATCAAATCAATCGAGAATGACTTCAAATTTTGCACACAAGTCATAAATGACATAACGAAGTTATTTTCATTTCCAAAATTAGATTCCGACCCCGATATCAAAAAGTCAACCCCCGGTCAAACTTCCCAAAAATTTGACTTTCGCCATTTCAAGCCTAATTCTACTACGGACCTCCAAATAATTTTTTGGATGCGCTCCTAAGTCCAAAATCACCATACAGAGCTATTGGAATCATCAAAATTCAAATTCGAGGTTGTTTACACATAAGTCAACATCCGGTTAACGTTTCCAACTTAAGTTTTCAATTATGAGATTAAGTGTCTCATTTCACCCCGAAATTTTTCTGGACCCGATCGAACTAACCCGCTAAGTCATAAAATAACTGTAAAGCATAAATTGAGCAGTAAATGGGAAAACAAGGTTATAATACTCAAAACGATCGGCCGGGTCGTTACACGACCAAAATTGGTCGGAATATTATTTTAATAATTTAATTTTACCGACCATACTTGGTCGGTGTATTAAATTTATTAATTTTTCCTACCGACCAAGTGTGGTCGGTATTGGAAAGTATATTTTTTTTTATAAATTATTAAAATTTAAAAAAACTAACCAACTTTGGTCAGTACAGGAAAAATATATATTTTTTAAATAATTAAAATTTTAAAATATCGACCAACTTTGATCGGTAAACTGGACAGTGCAGGTAGAAAACCAACCAAACTTGGTCGGTAATGGTAAATTCTAGGAATTCATTGTACATTAACCGACCAACATTGGTCGGTAATGTGCAATTTAATTTTTTTTTAATTATTTACCGACCAAAGTTGGTCGGTTTTCTGGGTTTAATTTTGGCAGAAAATGCCTGTTTTGGTAGCTACAACACCTGCCAAATAAAAATAGCATACCAATACCCCCACTTCACATCTAATAATCACCAATTCACCACAAACAACCCCTAATTCACCACAAATCCAACCAAATATCCAACAACAATAACCAAACATCCAATTAATACTTTAAAATTAACAAATTAAAGTTCAATTAAACAGCACAATCCAAAACCAAGCAAAAACTAATTACAACAAGTTCAAAATTGTTCAATATAATTCAAAACTAGTTCTATTAGTCTATTTTAAAGTATATCAAAGTATTGGTCAAGGGGTGTTTTCTACAGCATCATCACCATCTAATGAACTTTTATCTACAAGACTGTATAGAGAACGGTCTTGTGGAGGGAAGAACGATCACAGGGAGGACGGGAGGAACGACCACGAGGAGGATGGGAGGAACGATCACATGGAGCTCGAGCCTCTGGCGATGACTTATGAGATCTGAGCAACGGAAAAGCTCCACTAGAAAGGAGAGTTCTGATCTGAGCTAACATACCAAGGAATTGAGCATCTCTAAGCCTTTCTCTTTCCTTGGCCGATTCTAGCTCGGATGTAAGCTTTGACATTGTCTCCTGCATAGCCGAGAGGCTCTCTCTATTAAATTCCTCGCCCTTTGAGGAAGTCCCTATTCCTTGCATTCCACACCTATATCGATGGAATTTTTTCGTAGGAAGCCCGTATACCTTCCCCCATTTTGGACCGCCAACAACCTCTAACCATATTCTTTTAGCATCCTCATTCAAAGGTTGGGTTGGCTCGCCCGATTCACCAGCTGGCTGACTACGAATGAATTCTTCCACATTACTTTGGTAACGACTCTACATTATTTTAAATTAAATTAGTATTTAAAAATTCTTATAAAAGTAAATTATAACACTTATAGAAAATTGAAAGGTTACATATGCAGTCTCTGCCCGGTCCTCGACCCACCTATCTCCATCCCCCTCTTTCTTCTTCTTTACAATATACGTCTCCTTGAATAGCTCATCATGGCTCATTGGACGTCCAAATTTCTTATCCTAAAACAATTTAATTTAGTTAATAAATAGAATTTATATACTTAGAAAAGTAAAATACTTTAAGCAATTACCAATCTTCTTTTTATTTTCCCCGGGCTGATAGCACCCCTAGTATGCAAGGAGCCTCCCTTCTCGGATGAGCGAGCTTTCTTTCCTTTTTCGCTCCTCTCTAAGAAATCTGCGGTCTACCATTACCTTAACAAATCATTCTATAAATACTCAAGACACCAGCCATGCCTCTTGTTCTTCTTTCTACCATCCGAGATCCGCCAATCTCTTGCGAGCTTTATGATGAAAATTTGCAGCCACTTCCGTGCTATAGTGGTCTTCCCATACACACTTACTCTGCATTTTAAAAGTTAAATATTATATGGAAACATCATAAATATAAATTATTAAACTGCTTCAAAGAACATTTATACCTTAAACTAATTGAAAATTTGCTCCTTCAACAAGAATGGGAAATCAGTCCAAGACTCATAAGGGGCATCATAAAGCTTTATGATGGCATTAGTGATTATCTTCGTAGTCTGCTTACCCGGCTTGAACCTGCAATTTAACAATAAAAACACATGAATATATTAGTAAAATCATTATAAAACAATAGACGCAAAAATAACAAATAACTCTTACCCGTCACCCTCAGGGACTATGATGATCCTGCCATAGCGATCATAATGCACTACCTCTGGATCATCATCCTCAACATGTGTATCAGAGGTATGTGTAGACGGTGTAGGGGGCTCAGAGCTACTATCTCACAGGTGAAGGCCTGAAATAGATGGAGTCGATAATGAAGATGGTTGCGATCCCTGTGACTGCGACATAGCTAGATACGATCCATGTGGCTGTGATACTGATGGTTGTGACATGAGTGGCTATGATATGGATGGATGTGATTCATGTGGCTGTGATATGTAGGGATGCGATCCACGTGGTTGTGATGCAGATGGTTGCAATCCACATGGCTGTGAGGTAGCTGGACTGTATGTCGGACGTATAATCCTATTGCCCTGTGATGGAGGACCTGGTGTCTGAATGAAGGTGTAGGCCTCGTGATGCTATGGTAGCTCAGTATAGCCGTGTGGTGGAAGATAAGACATAGGCATATCTGAAAAGGGTGGAAAAGAGGGAGTATTATTATCTACCCTCCTCTTTCCCTTCCTAGCCCTTTCTCGACCCCGAGAACTAGTAGGGTCATTGTTACCTTGACCCTTGCCTGCCATCTGCATAATATAATACATATTTAGATTGAAACATAAAAGAAACTAGTTATAAAATGAGATTGCTTTAAAAAATCAACTTTTTAATCCTCGTCGACGTATTGTTCCTCATCCGAGAATTCCTCGTCCTCACTTGTTTGAATTTCATCAGTTGATTCTTCGTCCTCATTTTCTATATTTGTTACTTCATTTATAGCAACTTCTTCCAATATGCGTTCAGGATGTTCCAAATCATTTTCTAACTGATCGTCCACTATTTGGTGAACACTGGAGATATCGTTTTGATATGCAACATCTAACACATTCTCGACTTCCACCCTAACTACATGCTTAGTTTTGATTACAACCCACCAATCGGACTTATTCCGCCGTAATAGATAAGAAGCATAATACACTTGCCTAACGTTATGTGCAATTATGAAAGGATCATAGAGATCATGCTCCCTCATATGATTAACCTCAATTATGTTGTATTGGTGGTGTACTCTTGTAACTCTTATTGGATTTGGGTCAAACCACTTGCATCTAAAGAGTATCAATATGGCCAACCTGTATATTCTAGTTGTAATATATCTTTGACCATACCATAATAATCAATATCTCCAACTTGGTCGCCATCACCACCTTGAACCCACACCCCGCTGTTGTTGCTATTTTTAATTTTAGAGCAATCCTCTATATGAAAATTATAACCATTCACTACGTACTTAGACATTGTTGTGACCTGAAGCCCAGGTCCCTAAGATATATGTTTCAAAAACTGATTTACACCATTATTTGGATTATTTACCTACATAGTGTTAACATTAATTCATAAGTTATCATAACTGATATATATATATATATATATATATATATATATATATATATAGCGAGAACTTCAGAAGAACATTATCAGGATAAACTTACAAATTGTTTGAACCACGTATCAAAACTTGTATATACAACATCATGGCCAAATTGACGCACGAAGTGACTATGACACATCAAATATTTTTAGTAGTTGCATCAATATGTAATCACAGTAAATTTTAAATTTTGATAACTAATAAATCAATACTTACTTGAGAAATGGTACAACTTCGGGACAATTTAGCAACACATGAATTGTAGCTGACTTGTACTCCATATCACTCAAACTTCATTTTCTAACATCCTTAGAACATCGGCCTGGTTGATTGAATATGGACATTGGTGGATATAATTGATCATTCACACATTCAACAATGTGCCTATTCCTAGAACATGGCACGTCACTCTCAAAATAATAAGAACAAAAATGTGCAGTTTCCTTTGCAAGATAGGCTTCGCATATAGATCCTTCAATCTTATTCCTCTGCTTAACAAATTGTTTGCATTTTTCAATTGTCCTACATAATGTCATGTTAGCCAAGAATATTCAAATAAAATAGAATATTATATCAAACTTATAATATTACATTTGATACATCCATCTGCATTGAACATGCCCTCCAAGTCGTGCCTCGTGTACAAGGTGGATTGGAAGGTGTTCCATCACATCAAATAAACCACATGGAAATATTTTTTCCATCTTACTAGAAGTTACACGAATGTTCTGATCTATCCGAAGTAGGTTTTCTTCCCTTAATGTGGTAGAACAAAAGTCTTTGAAAAATAAACTTATCTCTATGATGGGTTTCTAGATTCTTTCATGCAAACCACAAAATGCAATAGGCACTAAGGTCTCCATGAAAACATGACAGTCATGACTTTTCAAATGGCTCAACTTCCCTACCTCCATATCTACTTTTTTTCCTAGATTCGACGCATAACCATCAAGCATCTTCAATTTTGTAACCCAATCACAAATTTGTCGTCTTTCCTCCAAAGTGAATGTGTAACTTGCTTTAGGCTTGAACACCTTACCATTGTTTGTTATCTGCAAGTATAATTCAGGTCGCCTGCAATATTCTTGTAAGTCCATTCTAGCCTCCGGGTTATCTTTTGTCTTACCTTTAACATCCATCACTGTGTTGAAATAATTATCAAATTAATTCTTATCAATATGCATGACATCAAGGTTGTTTTGGAGAAGATTATCCTTCCAATAAGGCAACTCTCAAAATATACTCTGTTTCGTCTAATTATGAGTAACACCATATCTGGGGAATCTATAAGGTGGAGCCTCAGTAACTTTACTGAAGTTCTGGACCCTCTCCCAAATTTTCTCACCTGAAAGTATCGAAGGTGGCAAATCATATTCCACTTTATTCTTTTTGAATGCATTTTTCATCCTTCTAAACTCATGATCATCATGCAAGAACTGACGGTGACAAACAAACCATGATTGCTTTCTGCCATGTTTCAAAGTGAATATTTTACCATTTTCCATGCAGTAAGGACAAGCTAGCTTCCCAGCAGTCATCCATCCAGACAATATTCCATACGCAGGAAAATTGTTAATAGTCCACATTAAATTAGCACGCAATTTGAAATTCTGCTTGGTTGATATGTCATATATTTCAACACCATCATACCACAACTGCTTTAGCTCATCAATCAAAGGTTGCAAATATACATCAATCAAACTTTTCGGATTACGTAGACCGGGGATAATACAATTTAAAAATATATATGGACTAGTCATACACAACTCATGTGGTATATTATAAGAAGTAAGAAAGACATGCTAGCATGAATATGGTGTCGCAGATATAGAAAAAGGCATGAAGCCATCCGCACACAAACCTAACCGAATGTTCCTTGGTTAACTAGCATAATCTGGATATGTCCTATCAAAGTGCTTCCAAGCTTCTCCATCTAAAGGATGACAGATAGCACCAGGTGGTATTCTATTTTCAAAGTGCCATCTCATATGAGGAGCAGAACTTATTGACGCATATAACCTCTTTAACCTAGGTATAAGAGGTAAATAATGCATCGCCTTCACAGCGACCATATTCCCATTGGAAAGCCTATTAAAACGAGGCTTTTCGAAGAATTTACAACTTTCTAAATTTGCATCATCTTTATAATATAACATGCAATCATCTTCACAACAATCAATTCTCATTGACGAAAGTCCTAACATAAAAACCAATCTCTTTGCCTTATAGAAATCACTCGGTAAGTTGATATTTGGGTCAACTAGTTCACTCATAAGGTCAATGAAAGAGCCCATGGCCTCTTGAGAAATATTCCAATCAGATTTGATACTTAGTAATTGTCATGACCCAAAATCCTAATCTATCGTGATGGCAACTAACATGGTACAAGGCAAGCCGTTTTCTCATAAATATTTCCAACACTTTTAATAAGAATTAATTTAAAGTAGTTTTAGTAGTAAATGTTCTCTTAACCGGGATAGAAAACCCAAAACATAATGTAGAATTCCCATCTATCGGGGTGTCACAGAGTACATGAGCATCTATACATCAACAACAACAACCCAGTATAATCCCACTAGTGGGGTCTGGGGAGGGTAGTGTGTACGCAGACCTTACCCCTACCATGAGGTAGAGAGGCTATTTCCAATAGACCCTCGACATCCTTCCCTCCATGAACTCCCCACCTTGCTTTTGGGGTGACTCGAACTCACAACCTCTTGGTTGGAAGTGGAGGTTTCTTACCATCAGAGCAACCCCTCTTGTAAGCATCACAAGTGTGGAAAACACGGTCTATAATAGTCTAAAACCAGATACAGTAATCAAGAAGATAAGGAAGGAGAGACAAGGTCTGCGAAACATCAGCAGCTACCTCAAAATCTCTGGATAATCAACTGTGCGAAGAAATAAACACCCACTATATCCGAGAACACCTGGATCTGCACACGAAGTGCAGGGTGTAGTATGAGTACAACCAACTCAGCATAACAATACTAAATAAAGAACTGAAAGTAGTGACGAGCTTCACAACTGAGTCCAATTACAATAATTTCCAACATAATAAGGTAGGCATGCTTTCAAATAGAACATTTAAGGCCAAAACAGTAATTTAATGTCACGTTCAACTAAAACATAAGATAATATCTCTCAAAAATTTCCAAAACAGTAATATTTGATAGCTGAAGTGCATCAATAATGAAATCAAATGCATCCTCTCAGGACCACAGTCACTCAGCCATTCCATTCACTCAGCACTCGCACTTAGTTGGTACCTGTGCTCACTGGGGTGTGTACAGACTTCAGATAGGCTCCTACAGCCCAAGCGCTATAATATGCACAGACAACTCACGTGCTATAGTATCAATATCTGGATCCGTACGGACAACTCACGTGCTTCACGGACAACTCACGTGCTATAGTATAATATCTGGATCCGCACAGATAACTCACGTGCTATAGTATAATATATGGATCCGCACGGACAACTCACGTGCTGCACGGACAACTCACGTGCTATAGTATAATATCTCACAATGAGGCCCTTAGCCTCACTCAGTCATAAATCTCTCCAGTCTCTCGGGCTCTGAATAATCATGAAAATCAACCCAAACAACAATGATATGATGCATCAATAATGGACAATAGAGACTGAGATAAAATAAACAAGTAATCTATGACTGAGTACAAAACAACAATTTATCAGATAGTTCAGCATGTACACGACCTCTCTGAGTCCCTACAGTGCCAACATATAATCTAAACATGATCTGTGGTTCAATTTCTCTACAGTATGGAGAATGTACAGATAATAACAGATTATTCAGCTACACAATTACATGGAATTTGACCAAGTCACAATCCCTATGGTGCACGCCCACACGCCCGTCACCTAGCACGTGCGTCACCTCGAAACCGATCACATAATGCATAATCCGGGGTTTCATACCCTCACGACCAAATTTAGAACTGCTACTTACCTCAAACCGTGTAATTCTTTATTCTGGAATGCCTTTGCCTCTCGAATCGGCCTCCAAACGCCTCGAATCTATCTACAAATAATCCGATTCAGTCAAAAAAAAATTATAGCAATTAATTCAATATGAAAATACAAATTTTCCATTAAAATCCAAAATTTCACTCGAAATTGCATGTGGGCACACATCTCAGAATCTGACGAAACTCACAAAATCGGACAACCCATTCAATTACGAGTCCAACCATACTAGTTTCACCAAGTTCCGACATCATCTCGACCCTCAAATCTTCAATTTAACCCAACATGGTTTTCTAAAACAACCACGAATTTGGGTAATTTGACAAAAATTAAGTTAAGAACACTTACCCCAATATTTTCCTTGAAGAATCGCCTAAACATTACCTCACCCGATCTCTTAAAATCCAAAAATGTGTAAAAATGGCCAACCCCCGAATTTATATGATATGTCTAGGGCTTTTCGCACCTGCGACTAACTTAGACATTTCTGTGGTTGAGCAGTCACTTCTGTGACCTTGTCCTCGGCCTCAACCCATGCATGGTCGCGACCTCAGCCCATCTGCTCGCTTCTGCGACCTCGGCCTCAACTCATGCCTGGTCGCGACCTTGGCCTATCTGCTCGCTTCTGCGACCTAGGCCTCAACCCATGCCTGGTTGTGACCTCGGACCATCTGCTCGCTTCTGCGACCTCGGCCTCAACCCATGCCTGATCGCAACATCGGCCCATCTGCTCGCTTTTGCGACCTCGACCTCACCCATGCCTGGTCGTGACCTCGACCCATCTGCTCTTCTTCAATCTCGTCCTTAACCCATGCCTGGTTGCGACCTCGACCTATCTGCTCGCTTTTGTGACTTGGAACTCAACCCATGCCTGGTCGCAACATCGGCCCATCTGCTCGCTTCTGCTACCTCGACCTCCACCCATCTGCTCGCTTCTTCAACCTCGGCCTCAACCCATGCCTGGTCGCGACCTCAACCCACCTGCTCGCTTCTGCGACTTGGACCTTAACCCATGCCTGGTCGCGACCTCAACCCATCTGCTCGCTTCTTCAACCTCGGCCTTAACCCATGCCTGGTCACGACCTCGACCCATCTGCTCGCTTCTGTGACCTGGACCTCAACCCATGCCTGGTCGCGACCTCGGCCCATCTACTCGCTTCTGTGACTTCGGCCCATCTGCTCGCTTCTGCGACCTCAACCTCAACTCATGCCTGGTCACAACCTCGACCTCAACCCAGACATGTGAGCTAAATTCTGTTGGTGCGATTGGACCAGAAGGCTAAAATTTCCAGCAGCTGTTTAAGTCCAAATTTCAATATGTTAGCCATCTGAAACTCACCCGAGGCCCCCGGGGCCTCAACCAAATACACCTACAAGTCCTAAAACATCATACGAACTTATTCTAAACCTCAAATCATATCCAATAACGCTAAAACCACGAATCATACCCCAATTCAAGCCTAATGAAACTAAGAACTTTCAACTTCTACATTCAACGCCGAAACCTATCAAATCGAGACCGATTGACCTCAAATTTTGCACACAAGCCATAAATGACCTAACAGACCTATTACAAATTTTCAGAATCGGATTCCGACCCCGATATCAAAAAGTCAACTCCCCAGTCAAACTTTCCAAAATTTAACTTTCGCCATTTCAAGCATAATTCCACTACAGACCTCGAAATCACAATCCGGACACGCTCCTATGTCCAAAATCACCCAACGGAACCATCAAAATTAAAATCTGGGTTCGTTTAGACATAAGTCAACATCCGGTCAATGTTTCCAACTTAGGTTTTCAATTATGAGACTAAGTGTCTCAATTCACTCTGAAATCCTTTCGGACCAGAACCAACTAACCCGGTAAGTCATAAAACAATCGTAAAGCATAAATTGAGCAGTAAATGAAGGAATATGGTTGTAATATTCAAAATGATCGGTCGGGTCGTTACATTCTTCCCCTCTTAAATAAACGTTCACCCTCGAACGGGTTTAGAATCATACCTGGAGTCTGAAATATGTATGGATATTTGCTCCTCATCTCCTGCTCAGTCTCCCAGGTAGCTTGTCCGATTGTCTGGCCTATCCACTGCACTTTCAATGAAACTATGTTCTTTGATCTCAACTTTCGAACCTGCCAGTCTAAAATGTCCACCGGCTGCACAACATTAGTCAAATTACCATCCAACTGCTCTGTGCTGAAATCCAAAACAAGAGACGGATCTCCGACATACTTCCGAAGCATAGATACATGAAATAATGGATGAACATCCGATAGATTAGGTGGCAATGCAAGTTCATAAGCTACATCTCCAATCTTTTTAAGTATTTCAAAAGGTCCAATATACCTATGACTCAACTTGCCCTTCTTCCCAAACCTCATAACACCCTTCATAGGAGAAACTCAGAGTAATACCTTCTCTCCTACCATGTAAGCAACATCGCGGACCTTCCTGTCGGCTTAACACTTCTGTCTAGACTGCGTCGTGCGAAGTTGATCCTAAATCAATTTAACTTTCTCCAAAGTATCCTGAACCAAATCAGTACCCAATAGCCTAGCCTCACCCGGCTCAAACAAACCCACCGAAGACCGACACCATCTCCCATATAAAGCCTCATACGGAGCCATCTGAATGCTCGATTGGTAGCTATTATTATAGGCAAACTCTGCCAGTGGCAGAAACGGATCCCAAGAACCTCCAAAATCTATAACACAAGCGCATAACACATTTTCCACTATCTGAATAGTGTGCTCAAACTATCCGTCCGTCCATTTGAGGGTGAAATGTTATACTCAGCTGAACCTGCGTACCTAATTCTTGTCGTACTGCCCTCCAAAACTGTGATGTAAACTGCGTACCCCGATATGAAATGACGGACACTGGCATACCATGTAGACGAACAATCTCGCGGATATAAATCTCAGCCAACCGTTTCGATGTATAAGTAGTACCAATTGGAATAAAATGTGCGGACTTGGTCAACCGATCTACAATCACCCAAATGACATCAAACTTCCTCAAAGTCCGTGGGAGCCCAACTACGAAGTCCATGGAAATACACTCCCACTTCCACTCCGAAATTTCAAATCTCTGAAGTAATCCGCCCGGTCTCTGTTGTTCGTACTTCACCTGTTGACAATTTAAACACCAAGTTACAAACACAACTATATCTTTTTTCATTCGCCTCCACCAATAGTGCTGCCTCAAATCTCGATACATCTTCACGGCACCTGGATGAATAGAATACCGCGAATTGTGAGCCTCCTGGAGAATCAACTAACGCAAACCATCTACATTAGGAACACATAGCATGCCCTACATCCGTAATACACCGTCATCCCCAATAGTGACTTCCTTGGCAACACCGTGCTGAACCCTGTCATTAAGGACAAACAGATAAGGGACATCATACTGACGTTCTCTGATACGATTATAAAGAAAAGATTGAGAAATCACACAAGACAAAACTCGACTCAGTTCGGAAATATCCAATCTGACCAACTAGTTGGCCAATACCTGAACATCCAAGGCTAAAGGCCTCTCTGCTATCGGAAAGTATGCTAAGCTACCCAAACTCTTCACCCTACGACTCAAGGCATCGGCCACCAAATTGGCCTTTCCGGGATTATAGAGAATGGTGATGTCATAATCCTTAAGCAACTCCAACCACCTCTACTGCCGCAAATTAAGATCCTTTTGTTTAAACAGATGCTGCAGACACCGGTGATCAGTATAAACCTCACAATGGACACCGTATAAATAATGTCGCCAAATCTTCAACGCATGAACTATAGTTGCTAACTCAAGGTCTTGGGCCGGATAATTCTTCTCATGTACCTTTAACTGTCTGGACGCATAGGGAATCACCCTACCATCTTACATCAACACTGTGCCGAGACCAAAACGCGACGCATCACAATATATATTATAAGACTCTAAACATATAGGCAACACCAACACTGGGGCTGTAGTCAAATCTGCCTTGAGCTTCTGAAATCTTTCTTCACACTCATTCGACCACCTGAACGGGGCACCTTTCTGGGTCAATTTAGTCATAGGCGATACAATAGACGAGAAACCCTCCACAAAGCGCTGATAATAACCGGCCAAACCAAGAAAACTTCTAATCTCCGTAGCTGAAGATGGCCTGGGCCAACTCTGAACTACCTTTATATTCTTCGGATCCACCTTAATTCCTTCAATGGACACTATGTGTCCCAAGAATGCCACTGAACTAAGCTAGAACTCACACTTGGATAATTTTGCATAAAGTTTCTCCTCTCTCAGTCTCTGTAGTACAATACTCAAATGTTGTGCGTGTTCCTCCTGGCTACGTAACTACACTAGGATATCATCAATAAATACTATGACAAACAAATCAATATAGAGTTGGAATACACTATTCATCAAGTGCATAAATGCTGATGGGGCATTGGTCAGCCCAAACGACATCACAAGAAATGCATAGTGACCATAGCGGGTCCTGAATGTCATCTTTAGAATATCGGAGTCCCGAATTTTTAACTGGTGATACCCGAATCTCAGATCAATTTTGGAGAATACCTTCGCTCCCTGAAGATGGTCAAATAAATCATCAATACGCGGTAAAGCATACTTATTCTTGATTGTAACTTTGTTCAGTTGTCGGTAATCAATGCACATCCGCATAGTACCATCTTTCTTTTTCACAAACAAAACTGGTGCACCCCAAGGTGACACACTAGGCCTAATAAACCCCTTATCAAGGAGTTCCTGAAGTTGCTCTTTCAATTATTTCAATTCAGCTGGTGCCATACGATACGGAGGAATAGAAATGGGCTGAGTGCCCAGCACCAAGTCAATACCAAAATCAATATACCTGTCGGGTGGTATACCCGGCAGGAAATACATTCGGAAAGTCTCGCACGACCGGTACTGAATCAATAGTAGGAGTATCTGCATCAACATCTCTCACAAAGGCCAAATATGACAAACACCCCTTCCCAACCATATGTTGGGCCTTCAAATATGAAATTACCCTGCTGGGAACATAATCTAGCGAACCTCTCCATTCGACCTTCGGCAACCCTAGCATTGCTAATGTGACGATTTTTGCGTGATAGTCCAGAATAGCATAACATGGAGACAACCAATCCATACCCAGAATTACATCGAAATCAACCATACTGAGCAATAAAAGATCAACTCTAGTCTCCAATCCCCTAGTAGTTATCACACATGACTGATACACACGGTCCACAATAATAGTATCGCCCACCAGCATAGATACACGAACAGGTGAAACCAAGGACTCACGGGGCATATCCAGATAAAGAATAAAGTACGATGATACATACGAATAAGTAGAACCAGGGTCAAATAATATAGAAGCTTCCTTGTGGCACACTGAGACAATACATGTGATCACTACATCTGAAGCAACAGCATCTGGCCTGGCAGGAAAGGCATATAATCGAGCCTGACCGCCACCTGATCGGCCTCCCCCTCTTGGGCGACCCCTAACTGGCTGAGACCCACCCCGAGATGACTGGGCGGGTGGTGCAACTGCTGGTGCTGGTGCCGTCGGCCAAGAACTCTACTGTGGAACCCCACTCAACAACCTAGGTCAATCTCTCTTGTAATGACAAAATTCTCCGCACTCGAAATAACCCCTCTTCTGACGGAACTCCTGCTCCTGATAACACAAGGAATTACCTGTAGAAGCCTGAGCGGACGAGGAATGATGAGAACTCTGCACCAGTAAGTGGTACTGCACCGACCGGCATGTGCCTCTCATAAGCCTCGCACCATCTGAAAGCAACCCCAGAAAACTAAAAAGTAGTGAACGAGATCCCACATGTCTCCAGAATACTCGCTGTCTGAAGCATCCGCTGGCACTTATCCAAAAAACCTTGAGCATCTTCTGACTCAACACTGCTAAATGATGGAAGCTGGAGTCTCCCAAACCTCTCCAATCTCCGCTTCTCATCATCAGACATAACAGGAACCACATGGGCCTGAGCAGCTGCAACCGACTGCGCTGGTAGTGCCCCCGGTATCTGAAGTTCCTGTACTACCTGATCTGGAGTACAGGCAACAGGGGTATGAGTACCTCTCCCAGCTTGAGCCGAAACCACCTTAGCAAGGCCGGTGCAAACTATCAGAATCTGAGCTAAGGCCTCCTAAAGGCCTGGAATCATAATGGGCACAACTGGTGCCTGAGTTGGTCCTGTCGGCTTAGCTATATCTAGAATATGCTCCTCTGCTGGAGCAACTAGTGGTGCCACAGGTTCTGCCCCAACTGTTGTACGAGTTACACCTCGACCTCGGCCCCGGCCTCTACCACGGCCCCGTCCTCTCGCGGCCCTAACTGGTGGCACTAGTGCTGACCGTCCGATATGGTAGTACGTGTCCTCACTATATATGAGAGAATAGAATAACATAAATTAAGTTTCGGGAATCAACAATTCGCACGACAGAATACAAGAAAGTGATATTTTCCTACGGGTTCGATAGCCTCTTGAAGATAAGTACAGACGTCTCCGTTGCCGATCCGCAAGACTCTACTACACCTGCTCATGACTTGTGAGACCTATGTAATTTAGGCTCTGATATCAACTTGTCACAACCCAAAATCCTAACCTTTCGTGATGCACCTAATGTGGTACTAGGCAAACTGCTTTATCATAAATATTTCCAACACTTTTAACATGAATGAATTTAAAGCAGTTTTAGTAGTAAAAGTTCTCTTAACCGGGATAAAAAAATCCAAAACAAAATGCGCAATTCCCAACTATCAGGGTGTCATAGAGTACATGAACATTTATACATCACCAGTTTGGAAAACACGATCTATAATAGTCTAAGACCAGATACAGTAATCAAGAAGATAAGGAAGGAGAGACAAGGTCTGCGAAACACCAGCAACTACCTCGAAATCTCCGTATAATCAACTGTGTGAAGAAATAAACACCCACTGTGTCCGGGAATACCTGGATCTGCACACGAAGTGCGGGGTGTAGTATGAGTACAACCAACTCAGCAAGTAACAATACACAATAATGAACTGAAAGTAGTGACGAGCTTCACAGCCGAATCCAATTACAGTAATTTCCAACATAATAAGGTAGGCATGCTTTCAAATTCAACATTTAAGGACAAAACAGTAATTTCATGTCACGTTCAACTGAAACATAAGATAATATCTCTCAGAAATTTCCAAAATAGTGATATATGATAGCTGAAGTGCAATAATAATGAAATCAAATGCATCCTCTGAGGACCACAGTCACTCAGCTATTCCATTCACTCAGTGCTTAACAGTCAGCACTCGCACTCAGTAAGTACCTGCGCTCACTGAGGGCATGTACAGACTCCGGAGGGGCTCCTAGAGCCCAAGCGCTATAATCTGCACGGACAACTCACGTGTTGCACGGACAACTCGTGTGCTATAGAATCAATATATGGATCCGCACGGACAACTCACATGCTATAGTATAATATCTGGATCCGCACGTACAACTCACATGCTATAGTATAATATATGGATCCGCACAAACAACTCACATGCTACACAGACAACTCACATGCTATTGCATAATATCTCACAATCAGGCCCTCGGCCTCACTTAGTCATAAATCTCTCCAGTCTCTCGGGCTCTCAATAATCATGAAAATCAACCCAAACAACAATGATATAATACATCAATAATGGACAATAGAGACTAAGATAAAATAAATAAGTAAACTGTGACTGAGTATAAAATAACAATTTAGCAGATAGTTCAGCATGTACACAACCTCTATGGGTCCCTACAGTGCCAACACATAATCTAAACATGATTTGTGGTTCAATTTCTCAACTACATGGAGAATGTATAGATAACAACAGATTATTCAACTACACAGTTCCATGGAATTTGACCAAGTCACAATCCCTACGGTGGACACCCGTCACCTAGCATGTGCATCACCTCGAAACCAATCACATAACGCATAATCCGGGGTTTCATACCCTCAGGACCAAATTTAGAACTGCTACTTACCCCAAACTGTGTAATTCTTTATTCTGCAATGCCTTTGCCTCGTGAATCGGCCTCCAAACGCCTCGAATATAGCCACAAATAATCTAATTCATTCAATAAAAATTATAGGAAATAATTCCATATGACATTATAACTTTTCCATCAAAATCCAAAATTTCACTAAAAATCGCCTATGGGGACCACATCTCAGAATCCAACAAAACTTACAAAATCTGGAAACCCATTCAATTATGAGTCCAACCATACTAGTTTCACCAAGTTCCGACATCATCTCGACCCTCAAATCTTCAATTTAACCCAAAAGGGTTTTCTAAATCTTCCAACTTAATTTACCAAGTAAATGTTAAAACCAACTATGGATTCGGGTAATTTGACCAAAATGGAGTTAAGAACCCTTACCCCAATGTTTTCCTTGAAGAATCTCCTGAAAATAGCCTCACCCGAGCTCATAAAATTCAAAAATGGGTAAAAATGGCCAACCCCCGAATTTATATGTTCTGTCCATGGCTTTTCGCACCTGCGACTAACTTAGCCATTTCTACGGCCGAGCAGTCGCTTCTGCGACCTTGACCTCGACCTCGGCCTCAACCCATGCATGGTTGCGACCTCAGCCCATCTGCTCGGTTCTGCAACCTCGGCCTCAACATATGCCTGGTCACGACCTCGGCTTCAACCCATGCCTGGTTGCGACCTCGGACCATCTGCTCGTTTACACGACCTTGGCCTCAACCCATGCCTGGTCACGACCTCAGCCCATCTGCTCATTTCTGTGACGTCGACCTCAACCCATGCTTGGCGGCGACCTCGGCCCTTCAGCTCGCTTCTGCGACCTCGGCCTCAACACATTCCTGGTCCGACCTCGGCCCATCTGCTCGCTTCTGCGACCTAGACCTCAACCCATGTCTGGTCGCGACCTCGGCCCATCTTCTCGCTTCTGTGACCTCGACCTCAACCCATGCCCGGTCGCGACCTCGACCTCAACCTCGACATGCGAGCTAAATTCTGCAGATGCGATTGTACCAGAAGGCTAAAATTTCCAGCAGTTGTTTAAGTCCAAATTTCGATCTGTTAGCCATCTGAAACTCACCCGAGGCCCCCGGGGCCTCAACCAAATACACCAACAAGTCCTAAAATATCATAATAACGCTAAAACCACGAATCATATCCCAATTCAAGCCTAATGAAACTAAGAACTTTCAACTTCTACATGCAACGCCGAAACCTACCAAATCAAGTCTGATTGACCTCACATTTTGTACACAAGTCATAAATGACATAACAGACCTATTCCAAATTTTCAGAATTGGATTCCGACCCCGATATCAAAAAGTCAACTCTCCAGTCAAACTTCCCAAAAATTTAACTTTCACCTTTTCAAGTCTAATTCCATTACAGACCTCCAAATCACAATACGGACATGGTCCTAAGTCCAAAATCACCCAACGAAGCTAACAGAACCATCAAAATTCAAATTCGGGTTCGTTTACACATAAGTCAACATCCGGTTAATTTTTTCAACTTAAGTTTTCAATTATGAGAGTAAGTGTCTCAATTCACTCTTAAATCCTTTTGGACCCGAACCAACTAACCCGGTAAGTCATAAAACAATTGTAAAGCATAAATTGTGTAGTAAATGAGGGAATATGGCTGTAATACTCAAAATGATCGGTCGGGTCGTTACAGTAATCTTACTGCAATAGACAGCTCTGAGTGCGGACTTCCTTCACGTAGTGGACGACTAGCTTCCTCTAATTTTTCGCAAAAATATTTTGCATCATCATTAGGAGTTTGTTCAACATTTTCATTGGGCTCACCCCCGGAGTGCATCCCAAAAGCATCTGGAACTATATCCTAATTTCTAGAATCATGATTTGTATTCTCCACCGATCTAGTACTTTCACTAACAACCATGTTATGAAATATCCCACGGCTACCATCGATCTCTCCATGATTAGTCCACACAAAGTAATTCTCTATAAACCCCTCCTACAAAGATGAGCTTAACTTCCTCCGATTTTTTAAACTTCATGCAATTGGACATGACACAAGGGCACCTGATTACTCCTTCAATTTGGTATGGTGAAAGTGACATTGCATGTCTAATAAAGTCATCAACCCCTTCTACAAAATCCTCCTGCAATCCATGTCGATTAGGATAATTCCTATTGTACATCCAAGTACGATGTTCCATCTATACAAATAAAACAAAAATAAATGGAGATATTTTCATAAGTATTAGAACTACTTAATTTATTCTACAATTATAAATTAATTAAATCTTTTTTAGTTAATTAACATAATTAATTTTTCCTAATTACACCAAAATTAAATTATAGTAAAAATAATTAATTATAATTCATTCAATTTAAACATAAACTATAAGTTCAATTCATATCCTAAATGTTTAAACATATACTAAAAGTTCAATTTATATCCTAAACGTTCAATTCATATCCAAAAATTTCAATTCATATCCTAAAAGTTCAACCCATACTCTAAAAGTTCAATTCACAAGAACAAATCCTAAAAACTCAACTCAATTCAAAGTTAATAATTCAATTCTAACTAAAACTATTTAAGACAATACAAACTTTAGCATTTAATTTACACCATATGTAATCAATTTATTCAATTCAATTAAAACAAGACATAAACCCTAGATTTCAATAAAATGCAAAGTTAAACAACCAATTTAAACTCTATTTAACTAATTCATAACTAATTAACAAAATATTAAATTTATACAAAAAATATATAAGTTGTAATTCAAACCTAGAATTTTTAGGAGGTGGAGAAGGAGGGACGGCAGTAGCAGCGGCAGCGACGACGGCGGGGGGAGTGGCGACGGCGGCGGAGGGGGGGATGGGCTTTGTGTGAGGGAAATAGAGAAGGAGAGGGGGAAGGGTATTGTGTGTGTGAGGGAGAAGAGAGTGAGGAGTAAGAAAATTTTGAGAA
Organism: Nicotiana tomentosiformis; assembly: GCF_000390325.3. NCBI lineage: Eukaryota > Viridiplantae > Streptophyta > Magnoliopsida > Solanales > Solanaceae > Nicotiana > Nicotiana tomentosiformis. Next base: position 112,291,099 of record NC_090814.1, on the reverse strand, counting down.
GAGAGTAAAAGAAATGAGGGGGAAATCCCGTTTTCAGATCTGAAATTAGAATTACTGTCACGACCCAAAAACTAACCGTCGTGATGGCGCCTATCGTGGTACTAGGTAATCCACTACTCAACTATCTTAACACAGTAAAAGCTTTGAAATTTTAGACGGAAGCAATTAATATTTAAGAAAACCTTTTTGGAACAGAAATAAACCCGCTACACAATACAATCTATCCTAAGACTAGGGAGTCATCGAGGACATGAGCATCTATACCAGGGACGGTCTAATACAATGTCTAAGGAACAAGAACTGAAATGCGATAAAGATAATGAAGGAGAGCCAAGGCCTGCAAATGCCATACAGCTACCTCGATAGTCTCCGGGATCAGCTGCTCAAATATCAACACCCACTATGACCGGAAATACATGGATTTGTACACGAAGTGCAGGGTGTAGCGTGAGTACAATCAACTCAGTAAGTAACAATAATAAATAATGAACTGAAAGATAGTGATGAGCTACACAATTATAGTTCGTTTTCAGTAATCTCAGCAAGAAAGTAGACATGCTTTCAAATCCGTCAATTTAAGTCAAATCAGTTTATACATTACCAAGTTCAAATAAAACCGGATACAATATCTTCGAGGAGTTTCAAAATAGTGACATATAGCAGCCAAGTGCAACAACAAATGCAGCAAGTACAGCCTCTTAGGGCAGCAGTCACTCAACCTTTCTCAATAGCTCAATCACTCGGCTCTCAGCTCTCAACACTCACACTCAATAGGTACCTGCGCTCACTAGGGGTGTACAGACTCCGGAGGGGCTCCTTCAGCCCAAGCGCTATGTCGATGCTGCGTGCAACCCGGTCCCATATAAATAGCAATAAGGCTCGTTGCGGCGTGCAACCCGATCTATATATATATATATAAGGCTCGTTGTAGCGTGCAGCTCGATCTAAATATATATACAGTCCTAAGGCTCGTTGTGGCGTGCAACCCGATCCATATATATACATATAGCTCACAGCTCGGCACTCAGGCCCTAACTCAGTCATCAACCTCTTCAGTCTTTCGGGCTCTCAGAAATCATAAAAATTAGCCCAAACAAAGATAATATAATATATCAAGAAGAAACAAGAAGAGATTGAGATATGATACACAAGTAAACTGTGACTGAGTACAAAACAGCAATTAGCATTTAATTCAACGAGTACACGACCTCTACGAGTCCCAACAATGTAATCACATAGCCTAAGCATGACTCCTAACATGATTTGCAGTCAAATTTCTATAACACAGGGAGAGCATATAGCTAACAACAAGTTATTCGACTTTACAGTTCCATGGAATGGACCAAGTCACAACTCATATGGTGTACGCCCACATGCCCGTCACCTAGCATGTGCGTCACCACCAAACAATCATATAACAACAAAAATCTGGGGTTTCGTACCCTCAGGACCAGATTTAAAACTGTTACTTACTTTAATCCGAGCCAAAACTCAACTCCAAAATGGCCTTGCCTCGCGAATCGGCCTCCAAACGTCCCGAATCTAGCCACAAGCAATATAATACAATCAATACGGCTAAAGGAATTAATTTCATACGATAAATACGAATTATAAGCCAAAAATCCAAAATTGTTCCAAACCCGGCCCCGGGCCCGCATCTCGAAATCTAACAAAAGTAACAAAACCCGAAAGCCCATTCACTCACGCGTCTAACCATCATACCAAATTTATCAAAATCTAGAATCAAATGGCCATTAAATTCCCCAAACTTAACTCGCCAATTCCCTAGCCTCAAACCCCCAAATTTCACCCCAAAAACTCACCAACTAGGAGTAAAATTAGTGGGGAAAACGTAATCATTCAAGAAAATGGACACAAGGATCTTACCTCAAGAATCCCCTTGAAAAGCCCTCTCAAAATCTCCGAAATACGAGCTTAAAATGTTGAAATGAAGGCAAAATCGCGATACCTTCGTTTTAAACATTTTGCCCCGACCCCTTTCGCACATGCGGCCCTTTTTCGGCATCTGCGGTCCCGCTTCTGTGGTGAAATCTCCGCATCTGTGGAAGTCACTTAACCTAGATGCCTCCGCTTCTGCGAGCCTTGGACCGCATCTGCGCCTTCGCAGGTGCGGAAAATTATATCGCACCTGCGTGCCTGCCCGCACCTACGCGCCTCCCGCACTTGCGCCCGTCCGTCCGCTTCAGCACAAACGCTTCTGCGCCCACATGCCTGCATATGCGTCCTCTACCCAAATCCTTCTTGGCCGTTTCTGCGACTCCCTCCCCGCTTCTGCGGGCTCGCACCAACGATTCCCACTCCGTAGGTGCGATTACACCAGCAACAGCAAATCTTCAGCTGTTTCCTCAACTTTCTTCCAAGTCCGTTAACCACCTGAATTCAACCCGAGGCCCCCTGGTACCTCAACCAAACATACCAACAAGTCTTATAACCCAATACGAACTTAGTCAGGCCCACAAATTAACTCAAACAACATCAAAAACACGAATTCTATACGGATTCAAGCCTAATGAACTTTGAAATTTCCAAATTCTACAAACGACATCGAAACCTATCAAATCACGTCCGATTGACCTCAAATTTTGCACACAAGTCATAAATGACACCACGAACCTACTCTAACTTCCGGAATCGGAATCCGACACCGATATCAAAAAGTCCACTCCCGGTCAAACTTTCCAAAATTCTAATTTTTGCCATTACAAGCCTAATTCTACTCCCGACCTCCAAATCACAATCCGTACATGCTCCTAAGTCCAGAATTACCCAATGGATCTCACGGAACTATAAAAATTCAAGTCCGAGGTTGTTTACACATAAGTCGACACCTGGTCGGCTTTTCTAACTTAATCTTTCAATTAAGAGACTAAGTGTCTCAATTCACTCTTAATTCTCTTAGGACCTGAACTAACTAACCTGATAAGTCATATAACAGCTATAGAATATAAAAGGAGCAGAAAATGGGGGAACGGGGATACAACTCTCGAAACGACTGGTCGGGTCGTTACATCATCCCCCTCTTAAACAAACGTTCATCCCTGAACAGGTCTAGAAACATACCTGGAGTCTCAAATAGGTGTGGATATCTGCTCTGCATCTCCCACTCGGTCTCCTAAGTAGCCTCCTCAATGGGCTGACCTCTCCACTGCACCTTCACTGAAGCTATATCCTTTGACCTCAACTTCCAAACCTGTCGACCCAGAATAGCCACAGGCTCCACATCATAAGTCAAATCACCATCCAACTAAACCGTGCTGAAATCCAATACATGAGACGGGTCGCCGACATTCTTTCGGAGCATGGAAACATGAAATACTAGATGCACACTCGACAAGCTAGGTAGCAAGGCAAGTTTGTAAGCCACCTCTCCAATCCTCTGAAGTACCTCAAAACGGCCCAATGAACCAAGGTCTTAACTTTCCCTTCTTTCCGAACCGCATAACACCCTTCATGGGTGAAACCTTCAGCAGAACCTTCTTCCCAACCATGTAAGACACATCACGGACCTTCCTGTTGGCATAGCTCTTCTGTTTAGACTACGTCGTGCGAAGCCGCTCCAGAATCAATTTAACCTTGTCCAATGCATCCTGAACTAAGTCTGTACCCAACAGCCTAGCCTCACCCGGCTCAAACCAAGCCACCAGAGATCTACACTGCCTCCCATACAAAGCCTTATACAGGGCCATCAGGATGCTCGACTGATAACTGTTGTTGTAAGAAAACTCCGCGAGTGGCAGAAACTGGTCCCATGAACCCCCAAAATAAATGAAACGCGCACGTAGCATATCCTCCAATATCTAAATAGTGCGCTCGGACTGCCCGTCCGTTTGAGGGTGAAATGTTGTACTCAACTCCACCTGAGTGCCCAACTCTCGCTGCATGACTCTCCAAAACTGTGATGTAAACTGCGTGCCTCTATCTGAAATGATAGAAACCGGCACACCGTGAAGGCGGACAATCTCTCGGATGTAAATCTTAGCCAGCCACTTCTGTGGCTCCCTCCCCGCTTCTGCGGGCTCGCACATGTGGTTCCCACTCCGCAGGTGCGATTACACCAGCAGCAGCAAAACTTCAGTTGCTTCCTCAACTTACTTCCAAGTCCGTTAACCTCCCGAATTCAACCCGAGACCCCCCGGGACCTCAACCAAACATACCAACAAAACTTATAACCCAATACAAACTTAGTCGGACCCTCAAATTACCTCAAACAACATCAAAACACGAATTCCACACGGATTCAAGCCTAGTGAACTTTGAAATTTCCAAATTCTACAAATGACGTCGAAACCTATCAAATCATGTCTGATTGACCTCAAATTTTGCACACAAGTCACAAATGACACCACGAACCTACTCCAACTTCCGGAATCGGAATCAGAACCCGATATCTGAAAGTTCACTCCCGATCAAACTTTTCAAAATTCCAATTTTCGCCATTACAAACCTAATTCTACTCCCAGCCTCCAAATCACAATCCGGACACGCTCCTAAGTCCAAAATTACCCAATAGAGCTAACGGAACCATAAAAATTCAAGTCCGATATCGTTTACACATAAGTCGATATCCGGTCGACTTTTCCAACTTAAGCTTTCAATTAAGAGACTAAGTATCTCAATTCACTCTGAATTCTCTCCAGACCCGAACCAACTAACCTGGTAAGTGACATAACAGTTTTAGAATACAAAAGGAGCATAAAATGGGAGAACGGGGCTACAACTCTCGAAACTACCGGCCGGGTCGTTACAATTACAGACTAACGTTGGTTGGTAATTTTGGTCGGTACACTAAGTGACGGGTGTTGACTGTATTTTGACTATTAACCGACCAACTTTGGTCTGCTATTTTTTTTTAAAAAAAACTAAATTATTTTTTTTTGTGTTTTTGTTTCTTAAAATATTATAAACTATAAAAAAAAATATTATAAACTATAAGCATTTATTTTATTCACATATATATTTATTATAAATAATTATAAACTATAAGCATAATCTTTATAAATAATTATATTAACTAATTACTTTTAATAAAAAATAATAGCATATATCTAAGTTAATTATCTAAGTTATAATTAAGTATATGAGTAATTTCACACACACACACACACACACACACACTATATTGTAATTGATGATCAATCATATACATTACTACAAAAAATTTATCAATTGATAAACTAATATTATTCTATTTTAAATATGTTTAGTCGTTTGACCTATTAACTCGTTTACTTAATGCTAATAACTCGTTTACTTAATGCTAATAACTTCTTTCGTTTCTTTAATTTGTGATCCATATATACATGTCAAAGATGTTTAGTATTAATTCTTCTATATTTCATTCATTCATCACTAATAATGATTGACATAGATTAATCGATATAGGTCGAGACGTTTTGTTTTTAATATTCATCGATATAGGTCGAAACGTTTTGTTTTTAATATTCATCGATACATCTAAGTAAGTTATAAGTCAATGAATCAATTTACAAATAGATATATTTGCTGATGATAAATTATATATACAAATTATATTATTGCTTCTTCACAAGTCTATCCCCAAAAGAACCTGATCCTGTGGCCCTAGCACTTCGTGTTCTTATATATATGCGGCTATACAAATATATATATATATATATATATATATATATATATATATATATATATATATATATATATATATATACACACACACACACACACACACACACACACTTCGTTGTACTACTTTAACTATATATAGCTTGTTATAGTATATGTTAGTATATTCATTATTTATATTACAAAATAAAGTGTTAACTGATTACATTTATATTATTTAGATAGTAAATATTAAAGTGATTCATAAGTTTGACCATGTCTAACCTACTTTGGTCGGTTATTTTCCAGGAAATAACACATACCGACCAAAGTTGGTCCGTAAAAGTTTTCCTTGCAATAACTGACCGACTTTGGTCGGTAAACTTAAATATAAATTTTATAAAATATTTTAAATAATAATATTGGTCGGTAATCAAAAAGATGCTTTGACTAAGCAAGTCTGACCACTGCGGTCAAATTTTTGACCAATGAAACAAAAATGTAAAATATATTTTTGTAGTTTACATCCGTTTTGGACTGGTTTTTGGTCGCTTTTGTTGATCGACCAACGTTGGTCGGTATGGCTTGGTCGGTTTTTCCCTGATTTCTAATAGTGAAATCATTCAAAAAAATATAAAAATTATTAAGGTTGGCAGAACAAAAGATGAAATATGATGAACCCCGACCTCCAGGCGTCTCCATGCTCCCCTTGGTCAAAAGTTGTGTAAAACTTATATCTAACGTCAAAAAACAAATTCCTAAAATTCCAGTCTTAAATAAATGAGAAAAATACTTTTTCAAGAAGGAATCAAATTTTCTTCAATTCCTAAAATCCTAAGTTAAATAAAGCAGAAAAATATCTTTTCAAGAAGGATTAAAATTATTATCAATTCTAAAATTTTCTAACATGAAAGAGAATATTATATACCTTACTAAAAAGAGAATTCTAGCTTATTTTGTATGGGCTAATAAACAAATACTACAAAACTCATGTACCGGAATTTCAATAAAGCATATGAGGATTGAGAATTTTTGTGAGGCAGTGTTTCTTTCGTTATAGAATTAGCTAACATAGATCAATATTCATCATATTTAGGAACTTTTATTTTTTTAAAATTTTAATTTTATGAATCAATACATATTTTTTACTTTAAGTAGTTTTTATTTATGATATAAAGTACACGCGCAAAGCGTGTACCCTAATACTAATATTTATAGTGATAGGAAAAAGACTTAGATGGATTAACCAAGTCCAAGTAAAGCAGGGACAAAACTCATCACTGCGTCGCCACAGATATCACGCCCAAATTAGGCAGCCACGAACGCGACAGACTATCCCGCGCCGCTGCTTCAAGTCGTTCTTGCCAAACTCCTTTGCTGCTGATCTTCTTTGCCGCAATTCATTGTTAATTTAAATTATTGCTTGCCTAACTCTATTCTTGGTAGTTGTGGGCTGCCAAAAATGTAATGAACATCCGCTAACACTTAGTCTCCTCCATGCCCCCCTAAATCGCAATCCTTAAGATTTCTCTTTTTGTATTCAATTTTGTCTTCATGTAACTTGGGATCTATCAATCAAATTCCATTCTTTGCATGTCAGATGTCTTTAATTGCTTGTCCATAATCATTAGCCAATCATCTAAGAATATGTAACGACCTGGTCGGTCATTTTGAGTATTATAACCCCGTTCTCCACTTACGTCTCAATTTATGTTTTACAGTTTTTATGTGACTTACCGGGGTAATTAGTTCGGGTCCGGCAAAGTTTTGGAATGAATTGGAACACTTAGTTTCAAGGTTTAATGTTTAAGTTGAAATAGTGATCGGATGTCGACTTACGTGTAAATGACCGCGGAATAGAGTTTTGATAATTTCAATAGCTCTGTATGGTGATTTTGGACTTAAGAACGTGATCGGAAAATTATCTGGAAGCCCGTAGCGAAATTAGGTTTGAAATGACTAAAATAGAAATTTAAGTTTGAAAGTTTGAACGGGGAATTGACTTGTTGATTTCAGAGTCGGAATCCAGTTCTCAAAATTTTCATAGCTCTGTTATGTTATTTATGACTTGTGTGCAAAATTTGAGGTCAATCGGAATTGAATTGATAGGTTTCGGCATCGAATGTAGAAGTTGAAATTCGATAGTTTTCGTTAAGCTTGAATTGGGGTGTTGTAATGACCCAACCGGTCATTTTAACTTTTAGAACCCCCTTCCCTAAAATAAAACTTTTCGTATGTGCTTTTAATGATTTACGACTTGCGGGGATGGTTGGTTCGGTATTTGAAAGTGTTTGGGTTGAAACCGGAACACTTGGTTCATTAAGTTGGCCTTAAAGTGCTAAGTTTGGCTTCGGTCAACATTTTGAGAAAACGACGCCGGAATAGAATTTTGACGATTCCAACAGCTCCGTATGGTGATTCTGTACTTAGGAGCGTGTTCGGAATTTTATTTGGAAGTCCGTAGTTAAATTAGGCTTGAAATGGCTAAAATAGAAATTTAAGTTTGGAAGTTTGACCGGTGAGTTGACTTTTTGATATCGGAGTCGGAATCCAGTTCTGAAAATTTTTATAGCTCTATAATGTTATTTATGACTTGCGTGCAAAATTTGAGGTCAATCGGACTTGATTTGATAGGTTTCGGTACCGAATGAAGAAGTTGGAAATTTTAAGTCTCATTAAGCTTGAATTGGAGGATGATTCGTAGTTTTAGCGTTGTTTGATGTGATTTGAGGTTTTGACTAAGTTCGTAAGATGTTTTAGGAGTTGTTGGTATAATTGGTTGAGGTCCCGAGGGGCTCGGGTGAGTTTCGGACGGCTAACGGATCATTTTTGGCTTTTGGAATATTGCTGATAGTTGCTGTAAATTTTCTTCTGATTTCCTTATACGTGATCGCGTGGATTGGGTTGTGATCGCGTAGGCTTAATTTGGCAGCTGAGAATTTGTTCTATGTGATCGCGTGGGCAAGTCCGCAATCGCGTAGGTTGGATTCAGTTGTGCTATGCGAACGCGTGGCTAAGGCTGCGTTCGCGAAGAGGAAACGAAGCAGAAGCTGACCATGCGCTTAATGCTTCGCGATCGCGTAGGCTTGCGGAGACTGTGCTTCACGATCGCGTAGGATTAATGTTTAGGCAGTAAAATTTGTGCTACGCGATAGCGTAGAAGAAATTACTAGGCAGAGAGTTTAAGTTCTAAAAATGGGACTTCGTCCCATTTTCTATTTTTAACGATTTGGAGCTTGGATTTAGGCGATTGTTGGGAGATTTTTAGAGAAAATAACGGGGTAAGTGTTCTTAACTCAATATTGGTTAAATTACCCGAATTCATCACTATTTTTATCATTTAATTGGTGAATTGAATTGGAAAGGTTTGAAAACCCTCTTGGATAGATTTGAGGATTTGAGGGCCGAATTGTTATAGAAATTTAGTGATTTTTGTATGGGTAGACTCGTGGTTGAGTGGGTGTTCATATTTCATAACTTTCGCCAGATTCCGAGACATGGGTCCCACAGATGAATTTTTAATTAATTTCGGATTTTTTATTAAAAATGTAGTATTTTCTTATAGAATTGATTCCTATAATTTTTAGTGATTGTATCGAATTATTTTTGGCTAGATTCGAGCCAGACAGAGTTGGATAATCGTGAAAAAGGCCTTCTAGTGGATTAAATTGGAGCAAGACGAGGTAAGTTTCTTGTCTAATATTGTGAGGGGGAAATTACCTCATAGGTGATTAAAATTAAATAATTATTGCTAAATGTGGGGGCTACGTACGCACAAGGTGACGAGAGTCCATACGTAGCTACTATTAATGCTAAAGTTCGGGTAGTTTAGGACTCAAAGCATGCATTACTTGTGTAAATTATATTCTTTGATTAATTAATATTAATTGATATATATGAATATATTGTGAATTGTTAGATAAAGATATTAAAGGATAGAAATCTCATAGGCTTGATTTTCTATTTAAATCAATTAATTGTTAAAAAAAATTATTCTCCTCCCGAATTTATCCTATAATAAATATACTCTCATTCCCGGAGGTACATAAGAAAAATGTCCTCCTTTCTTGTGGAGCGGGCCGAACACCTCGGCAGGATAGATGCATCTACGGATCGTGCCGCACGTCCCTCAGCAGTGTACACGACACTCTGAATCGGGTCGTACATCCTCGACAGAAATCGTGCTTAATAATAATAATTACACGATACTTTAATAGTTTAATTCAGCTTGCGAAGCTAATTGATAAATTGAAAAATCCTTGGAATTTAATGAATTATTATTCTTGCTTGTTAAAGAATTAATTGTTATTCCTATAAATGATATTTAATTGATAAATTAGAAATTATTTGAATTGAACGAATTGAATTAATATATTGAGAATTGTTGCATTTGAAGGAATTTGATTATTTTCGCTGATTAAATAAATTATTTTAAATTCTGTAAATCATGCTGATTTAAATATCCTAGTTGTATTTCAATTATTATTATTGACCCATAGTGAGTGTCAAAGTCGGCCATCTCGTCTCTACCACTTCGAGATTAGGCTTGATACTTACTGAGTACACGTTGTTTACGTACTCATACTACACTTGCTGCACTTTTTATGCTGGACCTGAGGCAAGTACTAGAGGGGGACTTATTATCTTACACCCACGTTATCTAGGGGCATAGTGGTGAGCTGCACTTTCTTAGCCGTTCTGCAACTACTAGTGTCTCTCCTTGTATTTTCATTCTGTCTATTTTTATTTCAGACAGTATTTGAAATTTTGTATAATCTACTAGATGCTCATACACTTGTGACACCAGGTCTTGGCACACACATTGGTAGAATTTGGAATTTATTATTTTCTTGGTTTCAAATTTTGTCAGTATATGCTTAATTTATTATGTTGGCTTGCCTAATTGTAGTGTTGGGCGTCATCACGACCTATAGGTGAAATTGGGTCGTGACAGGTGTGATTGGTGATTTTAGCATTGTTTGATGTGATTTGAGGTTGCGACTAAGTTCATATGATGTTTTAGGACTTGTTGGTGTATTTGGTTGAGGTCCCGGGGGCCTCGGGTGAATTTCAGATGGTTAACGGATCAAATTCGGACTTAAAGGAAATCTGAAAGTTTATGCCTTCTGGTACAATCGCATGAAACGGCCCGACTTGTAGTTTTAAGAATTAACGCCTCGTTCAGTGACTTAAGATCTCGAGCAGCTTCGCAATATGTATTATGACCCGCGGGTGTGGTCGAGTTTGAATTACTGAAGATTCAGAATTAAATTAAAAGAACAATCCTTATTTAGAAGTTTAAATGTAAAAAGTAGACCAGAGAGTTGACTTTTGAGGAAACGGCTCCGGAATGGAATTTTGATGATGTCAATAGCTCCGTATGGTGATTATGGACTTAGTAACGTGCCCGAAAAATTATTTGGAGGTCTGTAGTGGAATTCGGCTTGAAATGGCGAAAGATGAATTTTTGGGAAGTTTGACCGGAGGGTTGACTTTTTGATATCTGGTTCGGAATTCGATTATGGAAATTGGAATAGCTTCGTTGTGCCATTTCTGACTTGTGTGCAAAATTTGAGGTCATTCGGATGTGGTTTGGGAGGTTTCGGTGCCGTTTGTGGAATTCAGAAATTTCTAAGTTCATTAGGCTTGAATCCGTGTGTAATTCATATTTTTGGTGTTGTTGAAGGTTCTTTGAAGGTTCAACTAAGTTCGTATGATGTTATGGGATGTGTTGGTATGTTTGGTTGAGGTCCCGGGGGCCTCGGGTGAGTTTCGGATGGGCTACGGGTCATATCCCTCCTATTTTGAACTGTTGTTCTATTTTCTGGTGTTCTTCTTCGCGAACGCGAAGTGTTACTGCTAACCACCCCATATTTCTACTTCGCGTTCGCGAAGGTTTGCCTTTTTCCTCCATCGCGTTCGCGATTAGCCACTCGCGTTCGTGAAGCTCTTTATGGCAGCCTCATATTTCTTCTTCGCGTTCGCGTTCGACGTCTCGCATTCGCGTAGGTTCCGTCCCCTGTTCTTCGCATTTGCACTCCTTCCCTCGCGTTCGCGAAGGGTTTTTCGGACAGCCTTACCTTCCTTCTTCGCGAACGCGAGACTTTCTCTGCGTTTGCGATGCTTTCAGACCTAGGCAGATTATAAGTTTTCCAAATCGAGGGTTAGGCCATTCTTATCACATTTTGACTTGTAGAGCTCGGTTTTGAGCGATTCCATGTGGGTTTTTCAAGCAAATCGATTGAGTAAGTGTTCTTCACCCTGAATCTATTTATTTCCATGATTCTATCCTTATGTTTATCATTTAAATTGTGTTTTGAGTTGAGGAAAATGGTGATTTTTGAAGAAAATTTTCAAAATGAAAAAAAATCACGATTTGAGGAACGGAATGGTATCAGAATTTGATAGAATTTATATGGTTGAACTCGTATCGGAATGGGTGTTCTGATTTCATGAAAATTATGTCGGGTTCCGAGAGGTGAGCCCCGCATTGACTTTTGTTGACTTTTTGGAATAAAAGTTTAAGTCGGCATATTATTATCCGGAATTATTTTCGATGAATTCTAATGAAGTTATACAATTAATTTGGATAGATTTGAGCGGTTCAGAGGTCAATTCAAGCAAGAAGGCGATTTTGGAATATCGGCATAACTTCAAAGAGGTAAGTATCTTGCCTAACCTCGAGTGGGGTAATTACCCCTTAGACATTGAGTCTTATGTGGAAATTGTGTGGTTGGAAGCCGTGTACGCGAGGTGACGAGTACGTACTCGGGCTTATATGTGCAAATTTTATTGGTTTAAAGTTTTAGGCATCTTTATGTATTAAATTGGATAATTGTTGGCACTAGTAAATACTTGAGTTATCATGCTGCATTCCTTAATTGTCAAGTTTGTGTTTTATATAATAATTTGGTGTTATTGTTATTTGGATTTTATGTGAATTCTGTGTGTTTGTTGATTTGATATGTTTCTTGGAACTAAATTCATGATGGAATCCTTATCTGCAAATGTTTATTAAATAAGTTTAAATTGAGGAGTTAATATAATTATCAAGAATGTGGAGCCTTGGGCTATTTATTGAGAAATGTATTGATTCTGCTACATATTGGAACTTGATTGTGGTCAGTGGCAAATTGTGATATGAATTGTTGTATTGTGTTGTGGATTAAACACTCTCCTTGACGTTATTTATGCTTCCTACCTTGCTTGTTAATGATATACATATGCTTGGTGAGGAAGAGTGTAAAGCACGAAGGGTGATACCGTGCCATTTGAATTATATTATCATGTGAGGGAGAGTGTAAAGCACGAAGGGTGATGCCGTGCCGTTTCATTTATATTATCAGGTGAGGATGAGAGTAAAAGCATGAAGGGTGATGCCGTGCCGTTTCATTTATATTATCAGGTGAGGATGAGAGTAAAAGAACGAAGGGTGATGCCGTGCCGTTTCATTTATATTATCAGGTGAGGATGAGAGTAAAAGCACGAAGGGTGATGTCGTGCAATTATTTTTATATTATCATATATTCATGGCACGAAGGGTGTTTCCGTGCAGGAGAGGACGAGAGACATACATTATATTGTGATATTGTTTGTTGTGTATACATTCATGCCTTTATCTTGAGATGTTATTGTGCACATATGTTTTTTTATGTGACTTGTAGTCGTTGTTGCTTCGTCTCTGACTCTACTTTATTCTTTTTTATTGTTATTGGCACTTCTCCCACTTAGTTGGTATTGTTGTATGTATGTACTGTGAGAAAGATATAAATGCACGAAGGGTGTTGCCGTGCCAATTGATTTGATATATATATATATATATATATATATATATATATATATATATTGGGTGAGAATGAGACAAGTGCACGAAGGTATTGCCGTGCCATTTGATGTGATGTGTTGAATATATTTCTCACGCCATGAAAGTTAAATGAGGCGTCACATGATGACTTTTATTCGAAAGAATTATATTTGAAAGATATTTACTTGAAAGAATTATATTTGAAAGTTATTTACTTGAAAGAATTATATTTGAAAGATATTTACTTGAAAGAATTTATATTTGAAAGATATTTACTTGAAAGAATTTATATTTGAAAGATATTTACTTGAAAGAATTTATATTTGAAAGATATTTACTTGAAAGAATTTATATTTGAAAGATATTTACTTGAAAGAATTATATTTGAAAGATATTTACTTGAAACAATTATATTTGAAAGTTATTTACTTGAAAGAATTATATTTGAAAGATATTTACTTGAAAGAATTATATTTGAAAGATATTTACTTGAAAGAATTATATTTGAAAGATATTTACTTGAAAGAATTATATTTGAAAGTTATTTACTTGAAAAAATTATATTTGAAAGATATTTACTTGAAAGAATTTATATTTGAAAGATATTTACTTCAAAGAATTATATTTGAAAGTTATTTACTTGAAAGAATTATATTTGAAAGATATTTACTTGAAAGAATTATATTTGAAAGATATTTACTTGAAGGAATTATATTAGAAAGATATTTATTTGAAAGAATTATATTCAGAAGAGATTTATTTGAAAGAATTCTTTTTTGAAGATATATTTATTTGAAGAAAGTATATTTGAGATATATTTATTGAAAAGGATTATATTCTAGAGACTTTCATTGAAAGACTTATAGATAAAATATGTATATTTTGAAGGGATTTGATTAATTGGTTGTACCTGTGTTTATTATTCGTTGAGTAATATTTATGATGTTCCTATTGCCTTGCTATTTAAATCACTAGTTGATTGGTGTTGCCCTTATTGTTATTTATTTTCTATTATTTTCATATGCTATATTGCACAGATTATTTGACTAGTGAGTCTTGACTGTACCTTGTCTCTACTCCATTGAGGTTAGTCTTGATACTTACTGGGTACCGATCGTGGTGTACTCATCCTACACTTCTGCACATTTTTGTACAGAGCTAGGTATTAGAGATATCGAACTTAGGCAGAGTAAAGCGGGATCGTAAGGATTCAAGGTAGAACTGCTTAGTTGTCGCAGTCCCTTGGAGTCTTTCCATTTTATTGTACTGTTGATTTCTTATTCGATCAGTACTGTATATTCGATCCTCGAGATAACTTCATGTATTCAGTTAGAGTTCGTGACTCAGTACTACCAGTCTTAGAAGGTTGTTATATTCATATTTGTTCCGCTGTTAGTTTCTATTAAAAAAAATGGCTTGAATTGTAACTAAAATCGGCTTACTTAGTCTTAGAGACTAAGTGCCATCATGATGCCTGAGGTGAGATTTTGGGTCGTGACATCGCGCCTGCGGAATTTGGCTCGCAAGTGCGAGCTCGCAGAAACGGGATGGGCATCGCAGAAGCGGACGGAAACTGTCACGACCCAAAATCCCACCACAGGCGTCGTGATGGCACCTAGTCTCTAAGACTAGGTAAGCCGATTTAAATTACATTTTGAAGCCATTTTTTTAATAAGTAATCAAAACTAACAGCGGAACAACATGAATATACAACCTCCCAAGACTGGTAGTACGGAGTCACGAACTCTAACTGAATATATGGAATGATCACGAGAACCGAGTATACAATACTGTTTGATTACAAATTAACAGTACAATGAAATGAAAAGACTCCAAGGAACTGCGACGACCAAGCAGCTCTACCTTGAATCCTTACAATCCCGCTTAAACTCTGCTCAAATCCGATATCTCCAATACCTGGCTCTGCACGAAAATGTGCAGAAGTGTAGTATGAGTACACCACGGTCGGTACCCAGTAAGTATCAAGACTAACCTCAGTGGAGTAGAGACGAGGTACAATCAAGACACTCACTAGTCTAATAGCATGTGCAATATAATATACAAAATAATAGAAAACAAATTACAATAAGGGCAAGATAAAACAACCAGTGATATGCACAGCAAGACAATAAGAATACCATAATTATCACTCAACAATTAATAATTACATGTACACCCAATTAATTTAAGTTTTTCAAATAAATATCTTTCACATATAATTCTTTCAAATAACTCTCTTTCAAATATAGTTTTCTCAAATAATTATCTTTCAAATATATTTCTTTCAATAAATCTCTTCAAATATACTTTTCTCAAATAAATATCTTTCAAATACAATTCTTTCATATAATACTTTCTAAAAAAATTCCTTCCAATAAGTATTTTGAATATAATTCTTTCAAATTAAATAGTCACCATGTGACACCTCACTTCATAATCATAAAATATACGGGTCTCAGCCCAATTTCATATTTTTCGTAAACACGGGTCCCAGCCCATTTTTCATATTTCCACGGCATTTCGTGCACATAATTAAATCATATTATTTCTCCGGTACCTTCATTTCATATCACAACTGCACGGATAATTCACGTGCCAATTTTATTATCATTATTTACTCACGACACCTCATGCCCACATTTCATTTTTATAATCTGCCTGGAAATAGCCATAGGCTCTCAATTTCAACATAAATCAGATTGTTATCAATTTACCAACAACAATACAAATTGCACAAGATATAAAAATAAACACAAGAAAATCACAACATCACATAAAAATCACCAATACCACAACTCCACGTCATCACATATCGTCCCTGACAATAGCCACCCTTATCGCTCCTATTGCGACTCTTATCGCTCCTATAGCCACGCTTATCGCCCCTGCCCAGAAAATATCAATAGCCACCCTTATGACTCTTATTGCCACCCTTATCACTCCTATTTTCGCCCTTATCGCTCTGCCCAGACAATATTCCAACAAATACAACAACAGTGAAATGTCACCCTTATCCCCACATAATATCGACGGTGAAATGCCACCCTTATCTCCTCAAAATAATAAATCACACAACACAATAATTTACACGGCAAATTATCACGGCAACATAACAAAATCAATTCACATTACAGTTTGCCCAATGGCCACAACAAATTCCAAGGATATAACAAAATCAATTAATTTCACAACCAATAGTCCAAGGCCCACACAATGCATATATAAAACCTCAAAAACAATCAACAGAGGTAGAAAAATAATCAACATAGGACGCGCCTTCATTAATCCAGATTTAGATAATTATATTATCTCTTCTTAAGTTCATTTAATTAATCATTTTCATAGGAAAAATTCATATTGAAATTAATTCCCAAGAAATATTAAACCAACAATTCTCACGGAATTTCATAAATATTTCAAGTAACAATCACATCAAATTGTCATATAAAAACAAATTCAACAACAAGGATTTAGGCATGGAAAACAGATGATTTAATAATTATCCCCAATTACCCAATTTACTACACAATAATGCCTAAGACTTTAATCCAATAAAATTTGCATATATAAGCCTGAATACGTACTCGTCACCTCGCGTACACGGCTTTTCACATTTCACAAATGGCACATAAGACTCGATGCCTAAGTGGTAATTCCCCCACTCGAGGTTAAGCAAGACACTTACCTTTTTGAAGTTATGCCGATATTCCAAAATTGCCTTCTTGCTTGAATTGACCTTCGGACAGCTCAAATCTAATCCAAATTAATTCAATTCAGTCAATACTAATTATAGGAATTAATTTCATATAAACATACTAATTTTCCAACAAAATCCGAAATTTAACTCAAAAATCGCCCGTGGGGCCCATGTCTCGGAATCCGACGAAACTCACAAAATTCGACAACCCATTAAATTACGAGTCCACCCATACCAATTTTATCAAATTCCGACAACAACTCGACCTTCAAATCTTAAATTTTCATTTTTGGAAGATTTTGCAAAAATCTTGATTTTTCTTCCATAAATTCACGGATTCATGATGTAAATGAGCATGGAATAATTACATATAATCAATATAGCTTAAGGAACACTTACCCCAATATTTTCCCGTGAAAATTGCCCAAAAATCGACCAAGAATCGTGCTCCAAAATCCAAAACGAAATGAAAGAAATGACCATTTTTGGTCCTTAAGTTTCTGCTCATCCGTCACTAAAAGTCCATTTTCCGTCATTAAAAGTCCACACCAGAACTTGCTTACACTAGCCTTTATTCAATCGATCATAACTTTATGTACAAATGTTGAAATGATGAATGGTTTAACTTTCTAGAAACTAGAATCAAAAGACTACAACTTTCATGTTTTGATAATTTTCTGATTCCTTATGAATTGCGAGATATAAGCTTCCAAAGTCGGCTCCGCGCATCAGAAATTTCTGGCGAAACTGCTCTACCAGCCTTCATTCAATTCATCATAACTTTATGTACTACTGTCCGAATGATGAATGATTTAACTTTCTGGAAACTAGAATCAAAAGACTACAACTTTCATGTTTTGATAACTTTCCGATTACTTATAGATTGCGAGATATAAACTTCTAAATTTGGCTCCACGCACCAAAAATTTCCATCAAACATCTTTGTCCGAAATCCATTCTGTTTACCTTCCGAAATCCACCCGAGGCCCTCGGGACCTTAACCAATTATACCAACATGTCCCAAAATACAATACAAACTTAGTCGAGGCTTCAAACCACATCAAACAACATCAAAACGACGACTCGCACCTCAAATCAAAATCTATGAACTTTGAACTTTCAAATTTTACATCTTGTGCCGAAACACATCAAATCAATTCGGAATGACTTCAAATTTTTCACACAAGTCATAAATGACATAACGGACCTATTCCAATTTCTAGAATTGGATTCCGACCTCAATATCAAAAAGTCAACCCCCCGGTCAATCTTTCCAAAAATTCAACTTTCGGCATTTCAAGCCTAATTCCACTACGGACCTCCAAATAATTTTCCGGACACGCTCCTAAGTGCAAACTCACCATACGGAGCTATTAACATCATCAAAATTCCATTCCGGAGTTGTTTTCTCAAAAATTAATTCTCCGGTCAACTCTTTCCATTTAGCCTTCTAATTAAGGATTATTTCTTTTAATAATTCTGATTCTTCCGAAAAATCAAACCCGACCACACCCGCGGGTCATAATACTTACTACGAAGTTGCTCGAGACCTTAAGTCGTTGAACGGGATGTTAATTCTTAAAACGATAAGTCGAGTCGTTACATTCTCCACCTCTTAAACAAACGTTCGTCCTCGAACGTGCTAAAAATTATACTAAGGTTACCAAATTGATGATTTTACTTTTACACATATACTTACGGTTGATCCCACGTTACCGTATTTGAGATAAGCCCGACAACACCGTCTCAGTTGAGATTATTTCTTTGATTTACACTTATAAGCCTTAAAACCAATTTCTTTCACTCCAAATATTTTCAAAAGGCCTGATTTTCACATCAACGCACGGTATTAATCTCAACTGGCTATAGTCACTCGTGTCTACACACACATCAACTTTCTTGATAGTGTTGAAGTACTTCGAAAATATTCCGGGGTGTTACATTCTCCCCCGCTTAGGATCATTCGCCCTCAAATACATAACATAACTTATCTCTTCTTTTGCACATCTCAATCCCCCAAATTTTTATTAACTCCCAAATTTTTTAGAAATTTCGGCAGAGTCTCCCCTATAAATGGGTTTATCCACGTGCCAGAGTAACACCAAAACAACTCCTAACAACACATCCACAACCCAACAAAGCACCACAATGTATATATCAATAACACTAATCTCAGCATTACATGCACCGCATTATCATAATGATATTAGGACATGAAGCACATCATATGTATGCCCATCACCATAACTCTGGTCTTAATAGTTGTTCATAATCGATTACAACATCACCGATTAACCTCATATTAACCAAAACCTCGTTTTGAATTTTTCATAACACTGACAGCAAAATGTGAGGCATGAAGACCTCATAACTATTTACCCGACATAACGAATCACATTTAACCCCACCCAGGCACTCACCTCGTAGCCTAAAACTCAATAAATACGGCATAATTATGGTACATAAACACATAAAAGAATTATCACATAAGTCTATCAGGCATAACTCCCTATTAGTATTTCAGTATAAATTAAACTTCACAAAGGGAGAATTTAAACTCATAAATATTTCACCACAAGTACCTCGTCCTTATATAACTTCCACTGTGGCTTGTAGCCCGGTTTAAATATTTCACATCATATAAAAATATGAGGATCTCGTCCTCAACTCCGAATCACAAGTATTTTGCACATTGTGCCAACTGAAATTTCAATTTCCTTTCTTTCTTCTTTTCAATAAATTTCATAACACAAAATGAACCCTCATACCTATAGGGCATATAATTCATAAAATTGGAATCAATTATTCCGAAACACATCAAACCCACTGCAATGAATAATAAAAATTACTTTTGGACTCATAGCCCTCAATGGTGCCCAAAAATAAAATGATATACACGGGCTAACATCATCAAACCTCCCAATAGGGATAAACATATAAGTGGTTCACAAAATTACGATGCTCACCCATAAGAGCATAATAGGAGGACTCGCCTCAATATTCAGAATCGAATCCAATTAAGGAAAAATATTCTTTTATAACAGATCAGGATCATACATGTAACAACACCATATGGTGTAGTGGCTTCAGCCACACCATATAAAATATATCAATGGGCTGGGCCTCCCCCTCTAGGGCGCCCTTTACCCGCCTGTCCTCCACCTCTAACTGGTTGTGCACGTGGTGTATTAACTGGAATAAAGCTTGTAGCTTGAGTGCTCTAATGAAATCCACCCCTCCCAAGTCTGGAACAATTTCTCTTGATGTGTCTAGTATCGCCACACTCATAACAACCCCTCTGCGGGTTCGGCTGCTCACACTGAGTTTGTGCCGAATAACTGGAATACCTATTATAGGAACCCCATGCCGGTGGTGCATTAAAAAAACTTACTGGAACACCCCGAGTATTCTGAAATTGTTTCCATGACCCCATTTATACTAAAATGTAGATATATTAAGGACGCGGGAATACGGCAAGTCCCAGCATCATCCCATACAAATCTCAGCTCTTAATCATATACAGGTTTCGGAGAACCTTTCAATACCACATAAATATATCTCAGGCCAAAACTCATACAACACATGACCCCACAATCTGATCGTTGATAGTAAACTCCTTTCACTTGGCGCGAAGACATAGGACACAGTCCGATGATCCATAATACTAACATTCACCGCTCGTACGACACCAGTCATAAGACACCTCAAGTCATTTATTTGGCGCATGTCATCCTCGTGACAGTTAAACTCGCTTCCTCCAGTGCCTTGACTGCTAGTATGTACCCTTCACTTAAATAGAAATCCCATACAAACCACATAGTCTCTAATACCACTAACTATCTTCAGATATACATCCACCTCGTGACCCTACCACGATTGTGACAATCAGGAAGCTAATTAAACCTTCTTAAGATCGTACTTATCAACCAGATGTCAGAACCTTTTGCACCCCAATGTGCACAGTTGAATGATCTCTCAATACTTCTGCATCCTTGATCTGGATGACACGTTGTAATAATAGTTGAGCAACCCTGGCTCCCTTATAACCCCTCAGTAGTATCACGAACCTTTGGCGCATAGTTGATACCGAGTGCGCAATTTCATACACGACTGGATGCAAAAGAACATAAGATATATGCTTCAAGATGAATAAATGCCGCACGATGAGGAATGAAAGAAGTGAATATTTTTCCTACTAGCTCTGTAACCTCTCGAAGATAAGTACAGACGTCTCCGTACCGATACGAAAGACTCTACTAAACTCGTTCGTGACTCGTAGAACCTATGAACCTATAGCTCTGATACCAACTTGTCATGACCCAAATCCCACCACAGGCGTCGTGATGGCACTTAGTCTCTAAGACTAGGTAAGCCGATTTCAATTACATTTTGAAGCCATTTTTTTTTAATAAGTAATCAAAACTAACAGCGGAACAACATGAATATACAACCTCCCAAGTCTGGTAGTACTGAGTCACGAACTCTAACTGAATACATGGAATGATCACGAGGACCGAATATACAATACTGTTTGATTACAAAATAACAGTACAATGAAATGAAAAGACTCCAAGGGACTGCGACGACTAAGCAGCTCTACCTTGAATCCTTACGATCCCGCTTAAACTCTGCTCAAGTCCGATATCTCCAATACTTGGTTCTGCATGAAAATGTGCAGAAGTGTAGTATGAGTACACCACGGTCGGTACCCAGTAGGTATCAAGACTAACCTCAGTGGAGTAGAGACGAGGTACAATCAAGACACTCACTAGTCTAATAGCTTGTGCAATATAATATACAAAATAATAGAAAAAAAATAACAATAAGGGCAAGATAAAATAACCAGTGATATGCACAACAAGACAATAAGAATACCATAATTATCACTCAACAATTAATAATTACATGTACACCCAATTAATTCAAGTTTTTCAAATAAATATCTTTCACATATAATTCTTTCAAATAACTCTCTTTCAAATATAGTTTTCTCAAATAATTATCTTTCAAATATATTTCTTTCAATAAATCTCTTCAAATATACTTTCCTCAAAGAAATATCTTTCAAATACAACTCTTTCATATAAATACTTTCTAAAACAAATCCTTCCAATAAGTATTTTGAATATAATTCTTTCAAATTAAATAGTCACCATGTGACACCTCATTTCATAATCATAAAATATATGGGTCTCATCCTATTTTTCATATTTCCACGGCACTTCGTGCCCAAAATTAAATCATATTATTTCCCCGGCACCTCGTGCCCTCATTTTATATCACAATTGAACGGAAAATTCACGTGCAAACTTTATTATCATTATTTACTCACGACACCTGGTGCCCACATTTTATTTTTATAATCTGCCTGGCAATAGCCACAAGCTCTCAATTTCAACATAAATCAGATTGTTATCAATTTACCAAAAACAATACAAATTGCACAAGGTATAAAAATAAATACAATAAAATCACAACATCACATAAAAATCACCAATACCACAACTCCACATCATCACATATCGTCCCTGACAATAGCCACACTTATCGCTCCTATGGCCACCCTTATCGCTCCTATAGCCACCCTTATCGCTCCGCCCAGACAATATAAATAGCCACCCTTATCACTCCTATTGCCACCCTTATCGCCCCTATTGCTGCCCTTATCGCTCCGCCCAGACAATATTCCAACAAACACAACAACAGTGAAATGCCACCCTTATCCCCACATAATATCGACGATAAAATGCCACCCTTATCTACTCAAAATAATAACTCACACAACACAGTAATTTACACGGTAAATTATCAAGGCAACAAAACAAAATCAATTAACATTACAGTTTGCCCAATGGCCACAACAAATTCCAAGGATATAACAAAATCAATTAATTTCACAACCAATAGACCAAGGCCCACACAATGTGTAAATAAAACCTAAAAAACAATCAACATAGGACACGCCTTCATTAATCCATATTTAGATAATTATATTATCACCTCTTTTTAAGTTCATTTAATTAATCATTTGCATAGGGAAAATTCATATTGAAATTATTATCCAAGAAATATTAAACCAATAATTCTCACAAAATTTCATAAATATTTCAAGTAACAATCAAATCAAATTGTCATATAAAAACACATTCAATAACAAGGATTTAGGCATGACAAATAGATGATTTAATAATTATCCAATTACCAAATTTACTACACAATAATGCCTAAGACTTTAATCCAATAAAATTTGCACATATAAGCCCGAATAAGTACTCGTCACCTCGCGTACAGGGCTTTTCACATTTTACAAATGGCACATAAGACTCGATGCCTAAGGGGTAATTCCCCCACTCGAGGTTAAGCAAGACACTTACCTTTTTGAAGTTATGCCGATATTCCAAAATTGCCTTCTTGCTTGAATTGACCTTCGGACAACTCAAATCTATCCAAATTAATTCAATTCAGTCAATACTAATTATAGGAATTAATTTCATATAAACATACTAATTTTCCAACAAAATCTGAAATTTAACTCAAAAATCGCATGTGGGGCTCATGTCTCAGAATCCAACGAAACTCACAAAATCCGACAACCCATTCAATTACGAGTCTACCCATACCAATTTTATCAAATTCCGACAGCAACTCGACCTCCAAATCTTAAATTTTTATTTTTGGAAGATTTTGCAAAAATCTTGATTTTTCTTCCATATATTCACGGATTCATGATGTTAATGAGTATGGAATCATGAAATATAATCAATATAGGATAAGGAACACTTACCCCAATGTTTTCCCATGAAAATCGCCTAAGAACAGTGCTCCAAAAATCCAAAACGAAATGAAGGAAATGACCATTTTTGGTCCTTAAGTTTCTGCCCATCCGTCACTAAAAGTCCATTTTCCGTCACTAAACATCCACACCAAAACTTGCTTACACTAGCCTTTATTCAATTGATCATAACTTTATGTACAAATGTCTAAATGATGAATGGTTTAACTTTCTGGAAACTAGAATCAAAAGACTACAATTTTCATGTTTTGATAATTTTCCGATTCTTTATGCATTGTGAGATATAAGCTTCCAAATTCGGCTCCACGCATCAGAAATTTCTGGCGAATTTTCTTGCGAAACTGCTCTACCAGCCTTCATTCAATCCATCATAACTTTATGTACTAATGTCCAAATACTAAATGGTTTAATATTTTGGAAACTAGAATCAAAAGACTACAACTTTCATGTTTTGATAATGTTCCGATTCCATATAGATTGCACGATATAAGCTTCCAGAATTGGCTCCATGCACTAGAAATTTCTGGCGAACAACTCTGCAATAGCAATTTCCAGCAACCCTCTTTGTCCGAAATCCATTCCGTTTACCTTCCGAAATCCACCCGAGGCCCTCGGGACCTTAACCAATTATACCAACATGTCCCAAAATACAATACGAACTTAGTCGATGCTTCAAACCACATCAAACAACATCAAAACGGCGAATCGCACCTCAAATCAAAATCAATGAACTTTGAACTTTCAAATTCTATATCTTGTACCGAAACATATCAAATCAATTCGGAATGACTTCAAATTTTACACACAAGTCATAAATGACATAATCGGCTTCCGACCTCGATATCAAAAAGTCAACTCCCCGGTCAAACTTCGCAAAAATTTAACTTTCGACATTTCAAGCCTAATTCCACTACAAGCCTCCAAATAATTTTCCGGACACGCTTCTAAGTCTAAAATCACCATACAGATCTATTGGCATCATCCAAATTCTATTCTGGAGGTGTTTAATCAGAAGTCAACTCTTCGGTCAACTCTTTCTATTTAAGCTTCTAATTAAGGATTGTTTCTTTTAATAATTTTGAATCTTCCGAAAAATCAAACTCGACCATACCCGCAGGTCATAATACTTATTATGAAGTTATTCGAGATCTTAAGTCACTGAACGGAGCATTAATTCTTAAAACAACATCGGGTAGTTACAGAAACTCGCAGAAGCGAGTCTACAAAACCAACTATAAGGTCCTAGACGCGGAGGCAAGGGGAGATGGGCAGGGCCACATAAGCGGATAGCTTCTTCGCAGAAGCAAACTCTTGTACGCAAAAGCGAAGCAACCGTAGAAGCAAAAGAATTCTTGCATCTGCGAGACCAGATGTGCGGTTAAAATTTTCGCAGAAGCGAAAACCCCTGGACAGTACAAAAACAGAGGGGTTCCGAGCTTTTGCCATTTTTGGGCATTTCAAGCTCGGGTTAGGCGATATTTTAGCGAGGTTTTCACGAAAATTCTTGAGGTAAGTCACTTGTGATCATTTCTACTCCATAATATTGAATTATCATCAAATAATCCGACTAGATTACATATGTTTGAGGTGTAAATCGGGGTTTTGGACCTAGGGATTTGAAAATAAGATTTGAGGATTTGGAGGTCGAGTTGAGGTCGGAATTTAGTAAAATTGGTATGATTAGGCTCGTGGTTGAGGCTTTTGGATTTTATAACATTTATTGGGTTCCGAGACGTGGACCCCATGGGCTATTTTTGGGTGCAATTTTTGATTTTTATGGAAAATTTGTATTTTCATATGGAATTAATTTCTATAATTTTTATTGACTGAATTGGATTATTTGTGGCTAGATTCGAAGCATTTGGAGGTCGATTCGCGAGGCAAAGACATTGCATAATAAAGAATTATACGGTTTGAGGTAAGTAATAGTTCTAAATTTGGTCATGAGGATATGAAACCCCGGATTATATGTTATGTGATTGGTTTGAAGGTGACGCACATGCTAGGTGACGGGCGTGTGGGCGTACACCATAGGAATTGTGACTTGTTCAATCCCATGGAACTGTGTAGTTGAATAATCAGGCGATAACCGTACATTTTTTCATGTATTAGAGAAATTGATCTATAAATCATATTTAAACTATGTGTTGACATTGTTGGGACCCACGTAGGTCGTGTACATGATGAATTACCTGCTAAATTGATGTTTCATACTCAGTCACAATTGTTTTACTCGCATATTACATCTCAGCCTCTCTTATTCATTATTGATGCATCATATCATTGTTGTTGGGTTGCTTATCATGATTTCTGAGAGCCCGAGAGACTGGAGAGGTTGATGACTGAGTGAGGTCGAGGGACTAATTGTGAGGATATTTATGGGATCGGGCTGCATGCTGTAGCATGTTTCATTGATTTATGCCATGATTGGATTGTTATAGCGCCGGGGCTGAAGGAGCCCCTTCGGAGTCTGTACACACCCCCAGTGAGCACAGGTACCTACTGAGTGCGAGTGCTGAGTGATTGAGAGGAATGAGTGACTATGAGAATGAGTGACTATGAGGAAATAGTGACTGTGAGAAAATAGTGACTGTGAGGTTGGAGTGAAAGGGGTGGACTGAGTGACTGTTATTCTGAGAGGATGCATTGATTTCATTATTACTGCATTTCAGCTGTCATATATCACTATTTTGGAAATTTCTGAAAGACATTATCTTTTGTTTCAGTTGAAGTTGATATGAAATTACTGTGGAATTTCAAATGTTGAACTTGAGAGCATACCTACCCTTGTTGTGTTGAAAATTACCTTATTTGGACTTAGCTGTGAAGCTCGTCACTACTTTCAGTTCTTATTTATAATTGTTACTTACTGAGTTAGTTGTATTCATACTACACTCTGCACTTTGTGTGCAGATCCAGGTGATCCCAGACACAGCGGGTGTTGATTTTTTTGCACTGTTGATTTTCCGGAGATTCAGAGGTAGCTGCCGTGTTTCGCAGACCTTGTCTCTCCTTCCCTATCTCCTTGTTTACTATATTTGGTCTCAAACTATTATAGACCTTATTTTCCATACTTGTAATGTATATATGGTCATGCACTCAGTGACACCGGGTTTTTGAAAGTGTATTTATATCTAGTACTTATGGGATTTTCTCTTAAACTTAAATTATT
The DNA here is from genome assembly GCF_000390325.3 of Nicotiana tomentosiformis. NCBI lineage: Eukaryota > Viridiplantae > Streptophyta > Magnoliopsida > Solanales > Solanaceae > Nicotiana > Nicotiana tomentosiformis. Next base: position 112,264,035 of record NC_090814.1, on the reverse strand, counting down.
ATATTTTCCATATTTAAAAGAAATCATGGGTTATTGATGTTGTCAGGATTGCCTAGTATTGAGATAGGCTGCATCACGACGGTTAGTATTTTGGGGCGTGACATGTTGGTATCAGAGCTCTAGGTTCATGGGTGCTACGAGTCATAAGCGAGTTTGGTAGAGTCTTGTGGATCGGTACGGAAACGTCTGTACTTATCTTCGAGAGGCTACGGAACTATTAGGACAGTTTCACTTTCGTCATTCCTATCGTGTGAGTTCATTGATCTCGAAGTTGAACTTTTATCATTCCATTCTTTCACAGATAGTGAGGACACGAGCTGCAGTTACTGATGACGTTACCCCCGAAGCAGATGTCGCTAGGGGCAGAGGCAGAGGTCAACGAGGAGCACGTGGCGCAACTAGGGCACCAAACCAGAGCAGTAGTTGAGGAGACGCCAATAGTTCAAGTCGGGGGGCAGGTACCTGAGATGCCTGTTGTTACCCCCGGACTTCAAGAGACCTTAGCACAGTTCTTGAGCATGTTTGATACATTGGCTCAGGTGGGGTTGATTCCTATTGCACCAACTATTTCATAGACCAGGGGAGGAGCTTAGACTCTCGCCGCCCATACTCTAGAGCAGCGAGTTCATGTTGGTCAGGTTCCAGGTGTCATGACGACACATCCTGTGGTCCCAATTCAGCCCGTGCTTAGGGTAGCAACATCTGAGGAAGAACAGCTTAGACTTTAGAGGTACAAGAAGTGCCACCCTCCTGCCTTCAGTGGATTGGCGACAGATGATGCCCAGGGTTTTCTGGAGGAGTGTCACTGTATTCTCCGTACTATGGGTGTTGTGGAGACGAGCGAAGTTGCTTTTATTGCGTTCCAACTCAGGGGAGCGGCTTATCAGTTGTGGCAGGCATATGGGTTGGGTAGCCCGGCCGAGTCAGCTTCACTTACATGGGGTCAGTTTCCAGAGATGTTCCTGGGAGAGGTTGTACCTTAGTCCCTTCGAGATGCATGGCGCGCGAAGTTTGAGCAGCTGTGCCAGGGCACTATGTCAGTGTCAGAGTATGCCGTTAGACTCAGTGATTTGGCCAGACATGCACCTGTTTTGGTCGCTACAGTTAGAGAACGTGTCCGTAGATTCATGGAGGGGCTCAGGTATGATATTCGGTTCAGCATGGCTTAAGAGTTGGAGTTGGATATTTCCTTTCAGCAGGTGGTAGGGATCGCTCGCTAAGTGGAGGGTATGTGGGATCGGGAGAGAGAGAGAGAGAGGACAGGGAGGCGAGGAGGCCTCGTAGACCAGAGAGATCCATTGGTCCTTATTTTGGAGGTAGGGTACGACATGGTAGAGGTTTTGTAGGTCAGCCAGTTCAATTTGCACTTCAGGCTTTGTATAGTGTTTCGGGTGCTCATGGGTTTCAAAGTACCCGTACCGCATAGTTCCCATAGCCACGTCAGTAGAGAGGTTGCTTCGAGTATAGAGATACCAGCCATAGGGTGAGAGATTATCCTAGACTCCGGACAAATGTGTCACAGTCGAGTATTCAGGCGAGTAGAGGGCACCCAAGAGAGGAAGGCCCAGCTTTTGATATGGTTCATATAATAGGCTTGAGGCAGTTGTGCCAGATGATTCCATACAGGTATGCTTTTGATTTGTTATAGAGGGGCACCACTCATATTTTGTTTCAGTTCTGCTTATCGGGGTGAGTCCCCTATTTATTGCTCCACCTATGGGTGAGTTCATAAATTAGTATTCTGTATATTTGTTTTCCCCTGTTGGGAGATTCTATGAGTGATAGTCGTGTCTATCGTTGTTTTAATTCATTATTGAAAGTTACGAGAGTAGAAGTGAATTCATGTTGTCTATTATGGCAGGTTTGATGTGATTCCTGAGTAATTTGGTTACGATTTGTAATTTGATACTCTACCGGGGTGAGAGTTCAGTAAGTGTTGTGACTTCATTGGCAGAATTGAGCTAGTGGAAGATTTTAATGGGTATGATGTGTATTCGGCTTATGATTCGAAGTTAAGGGTGAGACCCCCGCGATTCTATGTGATTTGATATGTTAGAGTCGGTCTGCGTGCCGCGGTGGAAGTTATATTAGGATGAGATCCTTGTGATTTGTTCATATATATTAATTTTTACTTTTAAATTGATTTGTAGGATGGTACTCATAGAGAGTTGTACCTGTCGGGCATTGTTTGATATTTCTCTTATGTGTTTCTCTTTACATATTCAATCATTTTTCGTTCTGTGCTTCTTGAGTTTTAGCTTGCGGGGTGTGTGCCTGGTGGTGTTAGTTGTGACTTGTTGTTTTGGGTGTATAATTATGAGGTATTCATGTTCCTTGCATCACTGTCAGTGTTGTGGAGGTTCGAAACAGAGTTCTATCGGATATGAGGCTAATTGCCGGTGCTGGATTTGATTTCGGGCAGCTATTATGACCAAAAATGTTATTATGGGCTTATGTGTGAGGTGTCACGTTGTGTGGTGGTACCTTATGTGTGTAGGCATGAGTTGTTACAATTGGTTGAGACTGATACAGGGTATGGATTTAGAATCGGGTCTTTTGGAGATGAATGGAAGGTTAGAATTCTAACTCTAAGGCTTATCGGTGCTGGTAGAAAGGATAAATTACAATTGAGATGGTGTCGTCTGGCTTATGTGGAGTGGGGTGACATGGGGTCACCCGCGGGTGTATTTTAGAGATGTGCTTTCATTGATTTGAAGACTTCGAGCCGATTCTTGGCACGTTCGAGGACGAATATTTGTTTAAGAGGGGAAGGCTGTAACGACCCGGGCGGTCGTTTTGAGAATTTAAGTCCCGTTCGGTGGCATAAGGTCCTGAACAGCTTTGTATTATGTATATTGACTTGCGTGCGTGGTTGAATTAAGTTACTGAATGATTCAGAGTGATTTGGGACACTTAGTCCCTAAAACAGAATCTTAAGCCTTAGGATTTTGATCGTAGTCAGAACTGTGTGAAGACAACTCTGGAATAGAGTTTCGTCGGTTCCGTTAGCTCCGTTGGGTGATTTTGGACTTAGGGGCGTGTCCGGATTGTGTTTTGGAGGTATCTAGCTCATTTAGGCTTGAAATGGCGAAAGTCGAATTTTTGGAGATTTTGACCGGAAGTGGACATTTTGATATCGGGGTAGGATTCTGATTCCGGAAGTAGTAATAGGTCTGTAATGTTGAATATGACTTGTGTGCAAAAGTTTTGGTCAATCGGATGTGGTTTGATAGGTTTCGCTATCGGTTGTAGAAATTTGAAGTTTCAAGTTCATAAGTTCGATTCATGGTGCGATCGACGTTGTTTGATGAGATTTGAGACCCCGAGCGAGTCCGTGTTAGGTTATGGAACTTGTTGGTATATTTAGACGCGGTCCCGGGGGCCTCGGGTGTATTTCGGATGGGCTACGGGTCCTTTTCCCCTATTTTTGAACTGTTGTTTTCTGTCATCTGGTTTCCTTAATCGTGTTCGCATTCCTTCCTTCGCGTTTGCGAAGTGTAATTTTGGAGGATGAATTCATTGTTCTTCACGTTCGCATGATCACGTTCGCGATCGCGAAAGTATGCTTTCTCCTTCTTTGCGTTCGCATCTGTTCCCTCACGTTCGCGTAGTAGAAATTGGGAGCTGGGGGTTGTTGGCTATTTCTTCTTCGCGTTCGCGTCATTTTTCCCGCGTTCGCGTAAGTTTTGTTTCTTACCCTTCGCGTTCGCACCCCTTAGTTCGCGTTCGCGTAGGGTTATCCTGGAAGCCTACATTTTTCTTCTTCGTGAACGCGATCCTTTCTCTGCGTTCGCGATGCTTTGATGCCTGTGCAGAATATAAGATCTTCAAATCCAGGGTTATGCCATTTTCATCATATCTTGACTTGTAGAGCTCAGTTTTAAGCGATTCTTTGTGGGGTTTTCAAGCAAATCGATTGGGTAAATGTTCTTCACCTAGAATTTATTATATTCCATGATTATATCTTTATTTTTATCATTTAATTTATATTTTGAGTTGGGAAAAATGGAGGTTTTTGAAGAAAAATTTCAAAATGAAAAATCATGATTTGAAGGACGAAATGGTATCGGAATTTGATAATTTTTATACGGTTGAACTCATATCGGAATGGGTGTCTGAATTTTGTGAAATTTGTCGGGTTCCGAGGTGCGGGGGGTCGACTTTGGGTTGATTTTTAGATTTTGATAAAGATTGAGACTTTATGATCCGGAATAGTTTCTTATGAATTTTATTTGTGCTTTGAAGTTATTTTGGTTAGATTTGATCCGTCCGGAGGTCATTTCACCCGAGAAGTTCATTTTTTAGTATCGGTTTGTCTTCTTTGAGGTAAGTATCTTGCCTAACTTCATGTGGAAAAACTATCTCTTAGGATTTGAGTCTTTTATGCTAATTGTAGTCCATGTACGCGAGGTGACGAGTACGTCCTCCGACTTAGTTGTTGAAAGTTGGCCTTTTTGGGTTTTTAGGTCCTTGTATTCACTTATTATACATTTGTTATGTTATGAATGCGTCTCTTAATTACTAGTTTCACCTCTACCTATTTTAATTAGAATTAATTGCTTCATGATCCGCCCTTGATGTTTATTTGAGTCATCTGTGCCTTAACTGAAATTGTTATCTCTTCTATTGCCATGTTATTTTTCCCCTAAATGCTTATCTTTATTTGAAGTTGTAGTTATCCCTTTAGTAAATGTTCACCCTTAATTGAGGTTATGGTTATCTTTCCGCCGCCTACCTTTATTTGAATTTGTTTCATCTCTTTCGTAATTTTCCAAACTTAAAAGAAGCTTAGATATCCTATGCCTTAGTTGATTTGCCCTTATTTGGAATTATTTGACTCGTGTTAGTTTTCTTGTTGTTGAACCGTATATTGTGGGATCATTGTTATATATTATTTTCTTCCATATTGAGTTGTTCTTATTACGCCTAGTATTCTTTATTATGGCTATTCACTGCGAAATAGTTTTACCGTTCTTGCGATCGAAGGTTCTTGAGTTGATTTATTTGTCGCACCCTTGTATTAGTGTTGTTGTTGTTGTTGTACTTGTTGTTCTTGCATAACTTTGGGACTGCGAGGCGGTACCTCGGGAGATCCCCTATTTTCTTGCATATTTACTTTGGGACTATAAGGCGGTACCTCGGGAGATCCCCTCTGTCTTGCATATTTACTTTTGGGACTATGAGGCGGTACCTCGGGAGATCCTCTATTGAGCATTTACTTTTGGGACTACGAGACAGTATCTCGGGAGTACCCTATGTTGACATCTCTTTGTTATAGGGTTGCACGAGGTTTCTACCGTGCTATTGTTACTATTGATATTTGCACATACGGCGTGACAAGGCGGGATATATATATATATGTGGGTTGCGCATGTGGCGAGACAAGGTTGGAACATTATTATGCACGTGTGGCGAGACAAGGCGGGTATTTACTTTACTATTGCACACGTGGCGAGACAAGGTGGGATGTGTCAGGGATTGATTTGTGATGATTTGTGATGGCCTGGGGGCAATTTTGTTGTTGATATTTGTGTAGTGTTACACTTTCCTGTGTGAGCTTTATCTTGTGAAAGTTGTGAGAAAACATTCTACGTGTTGTCCGTTCTCTTCCCTTATGCTCACTAGCTGGTATGAACTATGTTAGAACACTTGCACAAGCATACACGTAGTTAAGCACTCTTATCTGATAAGAGGTTATCTTGATATTGTTGAGTATAGATGTACACCCTTGCTTATTTGCCTTCTATGTGAGAATGACTCTATTTGTCACGCGAGTAGTCAGTGCGGTTATGAGGTGTAATGAGGGCACAAGATGCCAAGTGTTAGGGTTCAGGTATTGAGACCCGTGAGTTGTGATTTATTCGAGGTTCGGTACCTCGTGGAGTTTGTTGACCAAAACCTGATGTGAAAGCGGTCGTTGTTGCCGAGTTATTAATTGTCCTTGCTGTATCTGTGATTTCGGATTTAGGTTGTGTTTACGTTCACTCTTCTATGTCATTATTATGGTATTCTGCTAATATTTGTTGTTTTCCTTTCCTATTGCAAATTTCTGTATTGTTAGTCATATCGTGTAGTCTTTATGTAGATATTATACTCTGTTGTTTCTATACTTATAACTTGTTCAGGTTATTTAGTCCAGTAGGTGTCTTGACTATTCCTCGTCACTACTCCACTGAAGTTAGTCTTGATACTTGTTGGGTACCGCCGTGGTGTACTCATACTACACTTCTGCACATTTTTGTGCAAATCCAGGTACTTCGAAGTCAGTTGATCATTAGCTAGCTGTGCAGACTGTTGCTGTGGAGACTCAAGGTAAACCTGATGCTGCGTTTGCAGGCTTCGGAGTCACCTTCCTATTTTGTATTCACACTATTTTACCTATTTCCAAACAGTTGTATTTAAAAATTTGTAGCAAACTCTGTAGAGCTTATGACTTGTACTACCAGTTTTGGGAATTGTAAATTTTATAGAGATTTCTATTTCAAAAGTTGTTAGATGTTATTTCGTATTGTTGATATTCAGTAAATGTTAGGCTTACCTAGTCCCTAAGACTAGGTGCCATCACGATACCCAACAGAGTGAAAATGGGTCGTGATAGATACCTCCTTGTGGATTACCAATGATCAACTTGTGGGGATATCCAGGTTCACTTTTCCATGCATTTGGAACACCTATGACTGATTCCTTTTCCACAGTAGTTGACTGTTCAGGAGAAGATGGTTCCTGGACCTCAATGTGCTCCTCAGTTGACTGATTTTGCTGATTTGTCGCATGATCGTGACTATCTTTTACTGATTGGTCTTTAATAAACCAACCATGCTTTTTAAATGAACCTCGTAGTCATTGTCACATAGTTGACTGATACTGAGAAGGTTGTAACCGAGTTCATCAACAAGGTACACTTCGTCTATATCACATGTTAAGCTGAGGGGAACTCTTCCAATTCCAATTATATTCCTTTTTGATTTGTCTTTAAATGTGATTGTTCCTCCATCTAGTTTGGTGATTGTTTTGAACAGTTGTTTGTCACCAGTCATATGTCTGAAACACGCGCTATCAAGGTACCATCTCCCTTTTCGATTCTTCTTGCGTTGTTCCTGCAAAAAAGATAAATTACTTATTTTTAGGTAGCCAAGCCTGCTTGGGTTCTGAATGGTTAGTGCTCTTAGTATTAGCTTAACTAGAGGGCTTGGGTCGCCAGACCAACTCCTGTTGTTCTTAAACCTGCAATGATTAGAGGTATGACGGAGTTTTCTGCAATAAAAACAGGAGGGGTTATTGGAATTTTTAGAGACTTTTTCTCCTCTGATTTTAATCCTGTAATGGTTAGAGTAATGGTTAGAGTTGTGCCCATTTATACCACAATGAGTACATGCAGAAAGATTTCTAGTTCTAGTCGGAGATTTATAACTAGTAAACTGATTTGATCTAACTGAACTATGATTGGTGGATTTTTTCAATCCCTTTAGTTGAAGTTGAAGTTCATTAACTTCATCTTGAAGCATATCTCTCACAATTCCACATACTTCCAACTTCATAGCCCAATCTTTCTTTTCTCTTTAGATTTTTCAAAGTTCATTAAGAACTTTCTCAATATCTGCAAGAGCAATATCAATAAATTCTTGGATTTCATGACAGTTAGGACATGTAGGAAGATGTACCTCACTTGTTCCTTCGTCTTCCATGAGACCAAGTTCACCTGAGTCTTCATCGCTATCTTCTTTGATAGCCAATGTAATGACCCCGCTGGTCGTTTTGAGTATTATAACCCCATTCCTACATTTACTACTGTAGTTTTGCTTTACAGTTGTTTTATGACTTACTGGGTTAGTTGGTTCAGGTCCGGAAGGATTTTAGAGTGAAATGAGACACTTAGTCTGATAATTGAAAACTTAAGCTGAAAAAGTTGACCGGATGTTGACTTATGTGTAAATGACCCCGGACTTGAATTTTGATGATTCCAATAGCTCAGTATGGAGATTTTTTACTTAGGAGCATATCCGAAAAATTATTTGAATGTCCGTAGTGGAATTAGGCTTGAAATGGCGAAAAATAAATTTTTGGGAAGTTTGACCGAAGGGTTGACTTTTTGATATCGGGGTCAGAATCCAATTCTGGAAATTTAAATAGGTCTATTTTGTCATTTATGACTCATGTGCAAAATTTGAGGTCAATCGGACGTGATTTGATAGGTTCCGGCGTCATTTGTAGAAATTGGAAGTTCAAAGTTCATTAGGCTTGAATTTGGAAATGATTCATGGTTTTAGCATTGTTTGATGTGATTTGAAGGCTTGAATAAGTTTGTATGACGTTTTAGGACTTGTTGGTATATTTTATTGAGGTCTCGGGGGCCTCGGATGAGTTTCGGGTGATTAACGGATCAAATTCGGACTTAGAAGAAAGCTGAAGTTTCTGCCTTTTGGTGCAATCGCACCTGCGGAACTTGGCTCGCAGGTACAAGCTCGTAAAAGTGCTATGGGCATCGCAGGTGTGCAAGGTCTGCAAAAGCGGATGGAAACTCGCAGAAGCGAGTCTGCAAAAGCGGCTCAAAAGTCGTAGAATCGGAGGTAAGGGGAGCTGGGCAAGACCGCAGAGGCGAACAGCTTCTTCGCAGAAGCATGTCCGTAGATGTGGACAAAGCTCCGCAGAAGCGTAATTAGCCGCTGAAGCGGTAGCTTGTCGCATAAGCGGGAACCGCAAAAGCAGCTTAGTGAGCCGCAGGTGCGAAAGCACTGGGCAATGAACAAAACAGAAGGGTCCGAGAAATTTTGTCATTTTTGACATATCCAAAAGCGGGTGAGGCGAATTTTGAACGAGAAATCACAAGAAATTTTGAGTTAAGTCACTTGTGAGCATTTCTACTCCATAATATTGAATTATCATTGAATAATCCGACTAGATTACATATTTTTGAGGGGTAAACCGGGGATTTAAACCTAGGGATTTGAAAATGGGATTTGAGGATTTGGAGGTCGAGTTAAGGTCGAATTTTAGTTAAGTTTGTATGATTAGACTCATGGTTGAATGGGCTATCGTATTTTGTAACTTTTGTCGAGTTCTGAGACATGGGCTCCACGAGCAATTTTTGAGTGCAATATCGGATTTTGTTGGAAAATAAGTATTTTCATATGGAATTAATTCCTATAATTTGAATTGATTGAATCAAATTAATTATGACTAGATTCGGGGCATTTGGAGGCCGATTCATGAGGCAAAGGCTTATTGGAATAAAAGCATTGCTCGGGTTGAGGTAAGTAACACTTCTAAACTTGGTTCTGAGGGTATGAATCCCTAAATTACATGTTGTATGAATTGTTTGGAGATGATGCAAATGCTAGGTGACGAGCGTGTGAGCGTGAATCATAGGAATTATGACTTAATTGATTCCGTGGAGTTGCATAATTAAATAAATGTCATTATCCACATATCTTCCACGAGTTAGAGAAATTGAGCTGAGGCTCATATTAAAGATCATGATTTGGCTACGCGCTGATATATTTTGGGACCCACATGGGTCGTATTGCTATGGAATTATTTGTTTAAATTTACAATTTTGTACTTAGTCACATCTATCACTTGCATATCATATCTCAGTCTCTGTTGTCATGCATTAATACTTCATATCATCATGTCGGGTTGATTTTACATGCCATTAAGAACCTGAGAGACTGGATATTTTGAGTGATAGTTATGTTTATATATTTATGCCTGGATCTGGCTATTATAGCGCTTGGGCTGAAGGAGCCCCTCCGGAGTTTGCACCCCACAGTAAGCGTAGTTGATATATATATATATATATATATATATATATATATATATATATATATATATATATATATATATTTGGGATGGATCTTTCATCGGCATGGATCTTTCCACAGATATATATATATTATATATATATATATATATTTGGGATGGATCTTTCATCGGCATGGATCTTTCCACAGATATATATATATTGAGGGACGGACCTTCCCTTGGCATGGATCTTGCCTGGAGCATTTATATTTAGGGATGGATTTTCCCTCGACATGGATCTTGTCCGAATCATTGATATTCGGGGATGGATCTTTCCATGGGCTGGATTGGCCTTATACAGTACTGAGTGACTGATTGTCAGTTGATGGATATACATATATATATTTGGAATGGATCTTCCCTGGGATGGATTAGCCATATACAGTACTGAGTGATTGAGTATTTTAGATTGTGAGTACACAGAGTTTTCACTAAGGTGCATCACATACAGTATGTACATTGGCATGTAGATATAGAGATGTCATATTCCTCATATTGTTCAGAACTGATTTGTTTTGTTTGTACTGAAAGCAATTGTTGAACTTGAAAGCATGCCTACATTTCTGTATTGTTATTATTTATACTGGACTATACCTATGGAGCTCGTCACTACTTTCAACCGAGAGGTTAGTCTTGTTACTTATTAAGTTGGTTGTACTCATACTACACTCTGCACCTCATGTGTAGATCCAGATACTTCCGTACACGACGACTGTTAGACCTCAGTGTGTTACCAGTTGGAGACTATCAAGGTAGCTGTTTGTCGTCCGCTGACCTTGTCTCTCTTTACTTCAGTTATTGTACTATTCTATACTTTCAGATAGTGTTTTATCAGTCAGACTTTGTATTCATATTAGATGCTCATGTACTCAGTAACACCGGGTTTTGGGAGTGTTTATATTTGTATTTGTGATATTTCTTCCGCTGAATTTAATTATTAAGTTTTCAAATTTAAAACAAATGGTGGTTTATTGAGATTGTCGACTTACCTAGTAATGAGATAGGAGCCATCACCATAGGTGAGATTTTGGGTCGTGTCAAGTTGGTATGAGAGCCTAGGTTACATAGGTCTGAAGAGTCATGAGCAGGTTTAGTAGAGTCTTGCGGATCGGTACGGAGACGTCTGTACTTATCTTAGAGACGCTGCGAACCCTTAGGAAAATTTCACCTTCTTGTATTTTGTCATGCGAATTTGTTGATTCCAAAAACTAAATTTCTATTATTCTATTCTCTCACAGATGTTGAGGACATGTACTATCAGATCAGACGGTCAGCCAGCAGTGCCACCAGTTAGGGCCGCAAGAGGTCAGGGTCGTGGTAGAGGTCGAGGTGCAACTCGTACAGCAGTTGGAGCAGCACCTGTAGCACCACCAGTTTCTCCAGCTCAGGAGTAGAATCCAGATATAGCTGAGCCGACAGTACCAGCTCAGGCACCAGCTACACCTATTGTGATTCCAGGCCTTCAGGAGGCTCTAGCACAGTTATTGACAGTTTTCACTAGCCTTGCTTAGGTGGTTTCAGCTCAGGCCGCACCAGCCACTTCTCAGGCCGGGGGTGGTACTCATACCCCTATTACCTGTACTCTAGAGAAGGTAGTGCAGGGACTTCAGATACATAGGGCACTACCAGCCCAGCCGGTTGTAGCTTTTTAGGCCCCGGTAGTCACAGTTATGGCAGATGATGAGCATAGGAGACTTGAGATATTTGGGAGGCTTCGACCTCTATCATTTAGTGGTGCTAAGTCATAGGATGCTCAAGGTTTTCTGGATAAGTGTCAGCAGATGCTCCAGACAATGGGTATTCTGGAGACTAGTGGGGTCTCGTTCACTACTTTTCAGTTTTCTAGGGCTGCATTCATATGGTGGGAGGTTTATGAGAAGCGCAGACCGGTCGGTGCAGCACCACTTACATGGAAAGAGTTCTCCATTCTATTTTTGGAGAAGTTCGTGCCGCAGTCTCGTAAGGAGGAGTTGTGCAGACAGTTTGAGCAGATTCGGCATGATAGCATGTCTGTGATCCAGTACGAGATGAGATTTTTTGAGTTGGCCCATCACGCAGTTTGGTTGGTTCCCACTGATAGGGAGAGGATTAGGAGGTTCATTGATGACCTCACATATCAGTTGCGGTTACCTATGACTAGGGAGAGGGTATCTGGTGCCACTTTTGACGAGGTGGTTAACATTGCTCGGCAGATAGAGGTGGTCCGTAGCTAGGAGCGTGGTGAGAGGGAGACCAAGAGGCCTCGAGTTCGGGCGGTTCTGGTGGGGTACCTTCTAGAGGGTAGTCCTACCACAACAGGGGTCGTCCTTACAGACACGCTCAAACGGGTCATCCAGTTCACCGTGGTGCATCATCTAGCCATGGTTCATACAGTTCTCATCAGGGTCAATCACCTCTCAGTGCTTCCAGCCCAAAGTACGCCATGTGCTCCTTCAGTTTAGGGATCATCTGTGCCAGGTTCTTCTGGTAGTTATTCTGGTTCTCGAGGTCCACCTCAGAACTTACCATCCTTTTCAGAGAGGGGTTGCTTTGAATGTGCAGACTTAGGGCACATAAAGAGATATTTTCCCCGCCTTACGAGAGGTCCAGTTCAGCAGAGGAGTCATGTTACGACTTCTGCACCAGTTGCTCCACCACCTGCCCAGCCAACTTGGGGTGGGGCTCAGTCAGCTAGGGGTCGCCTAAGAGGGGGGAGGCCGATAAGGTGGCGGTCACGCCCGATTCTATGCTTTTCCTGCCAGACCAGATGTTGTTGCTTCTGATGCAGTGATCACAGGTATTGTCTCAGTATGCCACAGGGAGGCATCTATATTATTTGACCCTAGTTCTACTTATTCGTATGTATCATCGTACTTTACTCATTATTTAGATATGCCCCGTGAGTCCTTAATCTCACTTGTACGTGTATCTACGCCGGCGGGTGATACTTTTATGGTGGACCTTGTGTATCGGTCGTGTGTGGTAACTATTGGGGGACTTGAGACTAGAGTTGATCTCTTATTACTTAGTATGGTTGATATCGATGCAATTCTGGGTATGGATTGGTTGTCCCCATGTTATGCTATTCTAGATTGTCACGCAAAAAACTGTGACATTAGCAATGCCAGGGTTGCCGAAGGTCGAATGGAGAAGTTCGCTAGAATATGTTCCCAGCAGGGTAATTTCTTATTTGAAGGCCCAACGTATGGTTAGGAAGGGGTGTTTGTCATATTTGGCCTTTATGAGAAATATTGATGCAGATACCCCTACTATTGATTCAGTACCGGTAGTGCGAGACTTTCTGGATATATTTCCTACAGACCTGCCGGATATGCCACCCGACAGGGATATTGATTTCGGTATTGACTTGATGCCAGGCACTCAGCCCATTTCTAAGTTGAGAGAATTGAAGGAGAAACTTCAGGAACTCCTTGATAAGGGGTTTATTAGGCCTAGTATGTCACCTTGGGGTGCACCAATTTTGTTTGTGAAAAAGAAAGATGGTACTATGCGGATGTGCATCGACTACAGGCAGTTGAACAAAGTTAGAATCAAGAATAAATATCCTTTGCCACGTATTGATGACTTATTTGACCAGCTTCAGGGAGTGAGGGTGTTCTCCAAAATTGATTTGAGATCTGGGTATCACCAGTTGAAAATTTGGGAATCAGATATTCTAAGGACGGCATTCAGGAATCGTTATGGCCACTATGAATTTCTTGTGATGTCATTTGGGCTAACCAATGCCCCAGCAGCATTTATGCACTTGATGAATAGTGTATTCTAGCCATATCTTGATTTATTTATCGTAATATTCATTGATGATATCCTGGTGTACTCACGTAGCCAGGAGGAGCATGCACAACACTTGAGTATTGTATTACAGAGGCTGAGAGATGAGAGACTTTATGCCAAATTCTCTAAGTGTGAGTTCTGGCTTAGTTCGGTGGCATTCTTGGGACATATAGTGTCCAGTAAAGGAATTAAGGTGGATCCGAAGAAAGTAGAGGCAGTTCAGAGTTCGCCCAGGCCAACTTTAGCTACTGAAATTTGGAGTTTTCTCGGCTTGGCCGGTTATTATCGTCACTTTGTGGAGGGTTTCTCGTCTATTACATCGCCTTTGATTAAATTGACCTAGAAAGGTGCTCCGTTCAGGTGGACAGATGAGTGTGAAGAGAGCTTTCAGAAGCTCAAGACAACTTTAACTACAACCCCGGTAATGATGTTTCCTACAGGTTCAGAGTCTTATACTGTGTATTGTGATACGTCACGTATTGGTCTCGGCACAGTGCTGATGCAAGACGGTAGGATGATTGCCTATGCATCCAGACAGTTAAAGGTACATGAGAAGAATTATCTGATCCACGACCTTGAGTTAGTAGCTATTGTTCATGCCTTGAAGATTTGGCGGCATTATTTGTACGGTGTCCATTGTGAGGTTTATACTGATCACCGGAGTCTACAACATCTGTTTAAACAGAAGGATCTTAATTTGCGGCAGCGGAGGTGGTTGGAGTTGCTTAAGGATTATGATATCACCATTCTCTATCATCCCGAAAAGGCCAATATGGTGGTCGATGCCTTGAGTCATAAGGCGGAGAGTTTGGGCAGCTTAGCATACTTACCGGTAGCGGAGAGTCCTTTAGCCTTGGATGTTCATGCCTTGGCCGACTAGCTAGTCAGATTGGATATTTCCGAGCCTAGACATGTTTTAGCTTGTGTGGTTTCCCAGTCTTCTATTTATGATCGTATCAGAGAACATCAGTATGATGACCCTCATCTGCTTGTCCTTAAGGACACAGTTCAGCACGGTGATGCCAAGGAAGTCACTATTTGGGATGACGGAGTATTACGGATGCAGGGCAGGCTATGTCTGCCTAATGTAGATGATTTGCATGAGTTGATTCTTCAGGAAGCTCATAGTTTGTGGTATTCCATTCATCCAGGTGCCGCAAAGATATATCAGGATTTGAGGCAGCACTATTGGTGGAGGCGAATGAAGAAAGATATATTTGAGTTTGTAGCTCGGTGTTTAATTATCAACATGTGAAGTATGAGCATCAGAGACCGGGCGGATTGCTTTAGACACTTGAAATTCAGGAGTGGAAGTGGGAGCGTATTACCATGGATTTCGTAGTTGGGCTTCCACGGACCTTGAGGAAGTTTGATGTTGTTCGGGTGATTCTGGATCAGTTGACCAAATCCGCACACTTTATTCCAGTTGGTACTAATTATTCTTCGGAGTGGTTGGCTGAGATTTATCTCAGCGAGATTGTTCGCCTACACGGTGTGCCAGTTTCCATCATTTCAGATCAGGGCACACAGTTTACATCACAGTTTTGGAGAGCAGTGCAGTAAGAATTGGGCACACAGGTTCAGTTGAGTACAACATTGCACCCTCAAAGGAACGGACAGTCCGAGCGCACTATTCAGATATTGGAAGATATGTTACGTGCTTGTGTTATAGATTTGAGGGGTTCTTAGGATCAATTTCTGCCACTAGCAGAGTTTGCTTACAATAACAGCTACCAATCGAGCATTTAGATGGCTCCGTATGATGCTTTATATGGGAGACGGTGTCGGTCTCCGGTGGGTTGGTTTGAGCCGAGTGAGGCTAGGCTATTGGGTACTGACATAGTTCAGGATGCTTTGGAGAAGGTTAAATTGATTCAGGAGCGGCTTCGCGCGGCGCAGTCTAGACAGAAGAGTTATGCCGACAGGAAGGTCCGTGATGTTGCTTACATGGTTGGGGAGAAGGTTCTGCTCAAGATTGAACCCATGAAGGATGTGTTGAGGTTCGGGAAGAAGGGCAAGTTGAGCCCTCGGTATATTGGGACTTTTGAGGCACTTAAAAAGATTGGAGAGGTGGCTTATGAACTTGCTTTGCCACCTAATCTATCGAGTGTTCATCCAGTGTTTCATGTATCTATGCTCCGGAAGTATGTCGGGGATCCGTCTCATGTTTTGAATTTTAGCACAGTGCAGTTGGATGGTAATATATCTTATGATATGGAGCCGGTGGCCATTTTAGACTGGCAGATTCGAAAGTTGAGATCGAAGAACATAACTTCAGTGAAAGTGCAGTGGAGAGGCCAGCAAGTCAGAGAAGCTACTTGGGAGACTGAGCGGGAGATGCAGAGCAAATATCCACACTTATTCGAGACTCCAGGTATGATCCTAAACTCGTCCGGCCGGTCGTTTTGAGTATTATAGCCCCGTTCCCCCATTTACTGCTCACGTTATGCTTTACAGTTATTTTATGACTTACCGGGTTAGTTGGTTCGGGTCCTCAAGGATTTCAGAGTGAAATGAGACACTTAGTCTCATGATTAAAAACTTAAGTTGGAAAAGTTGACCGGATTTGACTTATATGTAAACAACCTTGGACTTGAATTTTGATGATTCCAATAGCTCCATATGGTCATTTTGCACTTAGGAGCATGTCCGGAAAATTATTTGGAAGTCCGTAGTGGAATTAGGCTTAAAATCTCAAAAGTTAAATTTTTGGGAAGTTTGACAGGGGGTTGACTTTTTGATATCGGGGTCGGAATCAGATTCTGAAAATTTGAATAGGTATGTTATCTCATTTATGACTTGTGTGCAAAATTTGAGGTCAATCGGATGTGATTTGATAAGTTCCAGTGTTATTTGTAGAAATTGGAAGTTTCAAAGTTTATTAGGCTTGAATTGGGGTATGATTCGTGGTTTTAGCATTGTTTGATGTGATTTGAAGGCTCGAATAAGTTGTATGATGTTTTAGGACTTGTTGGTATATTTGGTTGAGGTCCCGGGGGCCTCGGATGAGTTTCGGGTGGTTAACGGATCAAATTCGGACTTAGAAGAAAGCTGAAGTTTATGCCTTCTGGTGAAACCGCACGGAACTTGGCTCGCAGGTGCGAGCTCAAAGAAGCGTTATGGGCATCGCAGGTGCGCAAGGTCCACAGAAGCGGACGGAAACTCGCAGAAGCGAGTCAGCAGAAGTGACTCAAAGGTCGCAGAAACGGAGGTGAGGGGAGCTGGGCAAGACCGCAGAAGCGGACAGCTTCTTTGCAGAAGTGTGTCCGCAGATGCGGACAAAGCTCCGCAGAAGCATAATTAGCCGCAGAAGAGGTAGCTTGGCCGCAGAAGCGGGAACCGCAAAAGCGGCTTAATAATCCGCAGGTGCGAAAGCACTGGGCAGTGTACAAAACATAAGGGTCCGAGAAATTTTGTCATTTTTTGACATTTCCAAAAGCGGGTGAGGCGATCTTTAAGCGAGAAATCACGGGAAATCTTGAGGTAAGTCACTTGTGACCATTTTTACTCCATAATATTGAATTATCATCAAATAATCCGACTAGATTATATATTTTTGGGGTGTAAATCGGGGATTTCAACCTAGGGATTTGAAAATGGGATTTGAGGATTTGGAGGTCGGATTTTGGTAAAATTGGTATGGTTAGACTCGTTGTTGAATGGGCTTTCGGATTTTGTAACTTTTGTCGGGTTCCGCGACGTGGACCCCACGGGTAATGTTTTAGTGCAATTTCGGATTTTGTTGAAAAATTAGTATTTTCGTATGGGATTAATTCCTATAATTTGAATTGAATCGAATTAATTGTGACTAGATTTGAGGCATTCGGAGGCCGATTCGTGACGCAAAGGCTTATTGGAATAAAAGAATTGCTTGGGTTGAGGTAAGTAACACTTCTAAACTTGGTTCGGAGGGTATGGATCCTTGAATTACATGTTGTATGAATTGTTTGGAGATGACGCACACTCTAGGTGACGGGAGTGTGAGCGTGAATCATAGGAATTATGACTTAATTGATTCCGTAGAGTTGCATAATTAAATAAATGTCATTATCCGCATATCCTCCACGAGTTAGAGAAATTGAGCTGAGGCTCATATTAAAGATCATGATTTGGCTACGCGCTGATATATTTTGGGACCCACATGGGTCGTATTGCTATTGAATTATTTGTTTAAATTTATAATTTTGTACTTAGTCACATCTATCATTTGCATATCATATCTCAGCCTCTGTTGTCATTTATTGATACTTCATATCATCATGTCGGGTTAATTTTACATGTCATTAAGAACCCGATAGACAGGAGTTTTTGAGTGATATTTATGTTTATTTATTTATGCCTGGTTCTGGCTATTTTAGCGCTTGGGCTGAAGGAGCCCCTCCGCAGTCTGCACCCCCACAGTGAGCATAGTTGATGTATATATATATATATATATATATATATATATATATGGGATGGATCTTCCATCGGCATGGATCTTTCCACAGATATATATTGAGGGACGGACCTTCCCTGGGCATGGATCTTGCCTGGAGCATTTATATTTAGGGATGGATTTTCCCTCGACATGGATCTTGTCCGAATCATTGATATTCGGGGATGGATCTTCCCATGGGCTGGATTGGCCTTATACAGTACTGAGTGACTGATTGTCAGTTGATGGATATACATATATATTTGGGATGGATCTTCCCTGGGCTGGATTAGCCATATACGGTACTAAGTGATTGGGTATTTTAGATTGTGAGTATACAGAGTTTTCACTAAGGTGCATCACATACAGTATGTACATTGGCATATAGATACAAAGATGTCATATTCCTCGTATTGTTCAGAATTGATTTGTTTTGTTTGTACTGAAAGCAACTGTTGAACTTGAAAGAATGTCTATATTTCTGTATTGTTATTACTTATATTGGATTGTACCTGCAGAGCTCGTCACTACTTTCAGTCCAGAGGTTAGTTTTCTTACTTATTAAGTTGGTTGTACTCATATTACACTCTACACCTCGTGTGCAGATCCAACTACTTCCGGACACGACGACTGTTAGACCTCAGTGTGGTACCAGTTGGAGACTATCAAGGTAGATGCTTGGCATCCGCTGACCTTGTCTCTCTTTCCTTCAGTTATTGTACTGTTCTATACTTTCAGACAGTGTTTTATCAATCAGACTTTGTATTCATATTAGATGCTCATATACTCAGTGACACCGGATTTTGGGAGTGTTTATATTTGTATTTGTGAAATTTCTTCCGTTGAATTTAATTATTAAGTTTTCAAATTTAAAAGATATGATGGTTTATTGAGATTGTCAGCTTACCTAATATTGTGATAGGCGCCATCACGACAGGTGGAATTTTGGGTCGTGACAGCTATGAAGCACATGTTGGCAATTTCTTCATAATCAGATTCTTCTTCATCACTCCAAGCTCCAAATGATTTCTTCTTTTGAAAGTTCCTTCTTAGTTTCTTTTTTCAATTCAGGGCATGCAGCTTGAATGTGTCCATGTTTTTCACACTCATAGTAGAAAGACAAATAGCAGTGATAGCAACAATAATCAAGTAGTGATATAAACAGCAAGGACGCAAGAACACCATAAATATTGCTCAAACGAATAATGAACACATATACAACCAATTAATCAAGTCCTTCAAAATATACATCTTCTATCTATAAGATTTTCAAATAAAAATCTTTAGAATATAATCCTTTCAATTAAATATATCTCGAATATACTTCCTTCAAATAAATATCTTACGAATATAATTCTTTTAAATATAATTCTTTCAATAAATATCTTTCGAATATAATTCCTTTCAGATAAAAGTCACCATGTGACACCTCATTTCATAATTATAAAAATTACGGGTCTCAGTCTACTTTCATATTTCCACGGCACCTCGTGCCTATATTTTTATCACAACCGCACGGATAACTCACGTGCCAAAAATAAAATCATCATACTTTCCCCGACACCTCGTGCCCACATTTCTTTTGACAAAATAATAATATAATCTTGCAACACATTTTGGAGCAATCTCTCTTTATAGTCAAGAGTGTAATAAGTGTATATTACTTCATATTACACTAACTACATAAGATATATAATAAATAGTACTAAACAATTTAAAAATCAAATAGTAAAAGAAAGAAAAGTAACAAAGAACCAATTTGTATTTTGTTGATAATGCACTTCGTAATACATATTGGATGCATATCTCTTCCGTACCCACTTCGAAACAAACGTCACTTTGTGAATGTGATTGATATTTGCTCGTGTTTGAATTTGGGGTTTCAGACCGAAAAGCTTCACCGCACAAACTGAAGATTATAAGATAAATCAAAGTTGCACCATGATCACGCCCAATTATGCCTTACAAAAAGGATTAAGCGATCGTTGTAAATATATTCCGGTTAACAAGTCCGGAGTCGAATCCCACAGGGAATTAACCTATTAAGCACAGCTACTAGACTTGCACAAATTCACGCAATCAATATTCAAAAATATTTAAATAACAATTTAGATGTTTACTAACTAAATATCACGTAATGAAAATGCAGCAATTAATAACTAACTACGAACAGGTTGTAGACAAGAATTGGAATGGTCTAAGGTTCTGATTTCTCCTATTGTCGGAATCTTTTCCGCTATGTTTTCTATAAATTTGCCTAAGTTTTCTTTACCGATCATGAGCTCTCTTAGTGTTGTAGTTCTCTCCCTAGTAACTACCACAATTTACTAGACATATTCTTACGAATTACGCTAGCTGGCACTAAGTTATGGCTCACTCGGATCGCACTAAGGTTTCGTTATTCCTAATCCCACCTTTAAACCCTTTGTATTGATCCCTCATATACGTTAGGAGTGATGTTGTTCAACAACTACCTAAATATGCACTCTCTTCCGAGTAATACACACTAAATAAGCACAGTCGATTGAGAGCTCTTCAACCAACCACAATATAAACGTTGTTGAACAAATAGAGAAAAACTACGACAAATCTATATTAACGTAACAGGAAAATCATCCTCCAATAGATTACATCAAAACCCTAGATTAGAAATTTAGCTACTCATACTCATAGTAACAATTTTCTAAGTATTTGCATAAATAAATTACAAAGTAAAGATGAAGGAATATAGAAATCGATGATTATGTCCCCCAAAGTCGGTCTCTCCCTCAAAATTGGTGTTGAATGACTATTTATATGTGTCGGGAAAAGACCCAAACGAAATAAATAAGTCCAAAACCAAATAGGAGACAAAACAAGCTTTAAAAATCCGGAACATGCTCGCTACAAATCTCGCGGCACGAGCTCTAACGCGCGGTTATTCTCGCTATACCCCTGGCAGCGCGAACTTTGCAGCTCGCTTTCCACTGTGCGCCGCAAAATCCTCCGCGAGCAAAATCCTTCGCGATGCCTGTTGCTGCTTCGTTTAAAATTCTGTTTTGTTTCAATTTGTTCAACTCACTTTTCATTTTCTTTTCTCTTTCTCATTTCTTGCCTTCCTTCTTTCAATTCTTCTTTTGTCTTCTTTTGATTTCTTTCGTCCCCTAATTAAATAATCACAACTTCATTCTTGTAGTGTATAAAATACACATAAAATCTTTACTTTGCTTCCAATTTCGTATTCAACGTACCTACACATAAAATAAACTTAATTAAGCACAAATATAGTATAGTTTAGCATTAAAGCACCTAAATGTAAGGTAAGTAATGCAATAAAAATATATAATTATAGCCAAACATCGCACCACAAGAGATAAGATCAATCACGTACAATTGTATTAACCTATCTAATATTCATCCCAAGTCCACGCTCAGACGTATTAGTGATTGTGATTAAGAATTGAAACAAGCGAGCAAAAGAACCCAACCAAGCAAATTGAATCTCCTTGACCTTGGCACAACAAGCAGTTCTCGGATCCGAAGGTGTTAAATTTAAACTTGCCAGCCGCCAGGACTCGAGTACAAAGGAGAGAGACAGACAGGGAGATTGGACACTCTAGAATTTCAAGAAGATAGATGTTATTACAAAGAGGTGAATTTAGAATTTTGACGGATTCCATCTTTAAGTTTTTATCATAAATCCATTACAATTTAAAAATTATAGATTAAAAGTAAAAAAAAATCTTACAATTTTAGTGATGTTTAAAAATATATACCTATACTCCATATAAAAAATATTGTGATTATTGAACCACGCTACATCATTTACTGCTATTAATTTTAATTATATAAAATTTTGCAATGACAAAGGGAGATCAAGGATTTCATTGTGATAAATTTGGGTATTTTGAATGAATAAACCAAATAAAAAATAAAAAAATTACTTAATTAAAATACAAGAGGGGACACTAGACATGTACAAACTGAGAATTGAATCTCTACCTTTACTTGTTAAGGTGCACCTAATAATCGTAGAACCATAGGAACCGTTGAAATCAGACATAGAATCTTAAGTTTTTTTGAAATAAAATTTACATATTCGAAAACTACTCTCAATAACTATTAATTCAAAATATTTAGAAGGCCTATAAAAAAATTGTGGTCAAAGAATTTAACTCTCACAATCCCAACGATGACACATAAATTGAAACAGAGGGAGCTCCATCCAAAAATAGGTGTCACCTTTTACTTTTTGAGAGTAAGCTTGACTAGTCTATGAAACTAAATTGAATTGGATAAAATCAATTCATATTCTAAAATTAATATTTAGATATTAAAAATTATATAAAAATACTATAAGTTGCAATTATTCTCATATCAATATTATGAAATAATATAATTTAAAATATTATTTAATTAGTTTGAATATGCAAAAGCGAAAAGTGAAACGTAATTTGAGAGAGAGAAAGTGCATTTTTATTAAAAATGGTGACAGATTGAGCTAATGAACAAATTTATTAGGGAGTCTCTACATTTAACAATAGAAAAAGACTGAACTTTTTAATTTCCTAGTGAATTGTTAGAGGCAGCCCACCTTGGAGTAGTACTATAATGCTTTAAATCTCAATGTGGAAGGCAACTTCCTGAGGCACTACTACATAGAGTCCGTAACCAAAAATGTTGTCATTTTGAACTCAAGTAACAAAAATAGGCGGAAAAAAGTTTGGACTACAATCTTATATATAGCGTATGTTTTTAATTCCATATGCCTTAACAGCCAGTTACCCCATTAAAGGTATAGCTCATGAAATACATGGGTTATGCTTACACAAATATATATATATATATATATATATATATATATATATATATATATATATATATATATATATATATAAAACTTATACTAAAAACGTGTTTTCGAAATACCTATTTTTGAATATTTTTGACCGGAGAAAATAAATCGCTTTTACAACCGAATCGAGCACAAATCGCGTTCAACTCCACGAGGCAGCCTTGGATAGTGTCTTTTATCAATAAAATAATAAGGCAAGAGATTTAGGGGATCAAAGTAGGCTACAATGGAGATTTTTAAAAAAAATGGAGAGGGGGGACCATTTTTGAGAGCTTCTGTCGAGGAAGAGAAGTTGTGATGTTATTTATATAAGTATAACACATGTATTACATGCGCTATACCTGACCAACTTTTGAAGTTCAGGTATAGCGCATATAATATATGTGTTATACTCGATGTTTCAAAATAGTATGCATAGCGCTTGTATTTCATGCGTTATACCTTAACGGGTAACTGATCGTTAAGGTATAGTGCACTAAAAACATGTGTTATATATAAAATTATAGTCCAAACTTTTTTTAACCTATTTTTGTCTGTTGAGTTGAAAGTGACAGATTTTGGTTCCGGATTCCTACTAATTACGGTTAAGGAAACAAAAAGGAAAGAGACTATACGTGGAATTCAATGTTAAACTACATTGTATACTGTCTTCCGCGAAACTAGACTCTAACCAACCTCCAAGACTACATATCTTCAAGTTCAAAGTTTCTAACTGTAACGACCCGGACTGTGTTTTAAGTATTACACTCTTGTTTCCCTATTTACTTCTCATCTTGTGCTTTTAAATTTTTATATGACTTGTCGGGATAGTTGGTGCGGGTCCGACGAGGTTTTGGAATGAATTGGAACACTTAGTTTCAATGTTTAAAGCTTAAGTTGAAAGGTTGACCGAATATTGATTTATGTGTAAACGACTCAGGAATTGAGTTTTGATGATTCCAATAACTCTGTATGGTGATTTGGGACTTAGGAATGTGTCCGAAAAATTATTTGGAAGTCCGTAGTTAAATTAGGTTTGAAATGACGAAAATAGAAAATTGAAAGTTTGGAAGTTTGACCGGGAGTTGACTTTTTGATATCGGGGTCAAAATCCGATTCTGAAAATTGGAATAGGCCTGTTATGTCATTTATGACTTGTGTGCAAAATTTGAGGTCAATCGAACTTGATTTGTCAGGTTTCGGCATCGAATGTAGAAGTTGGAATTCTTTAGTTTTCATTAAACTTGAATTGGGGTGTGATTCCTGCTTTAGTGTTGTTTAATGTAATTTGAGAACTCGAGTAAATTCGTATGATATTTTAGAACTTGTTAGTGTAATTGGATGAGGTCCCGGGGGTCTTGGATGAGTTTCGGATGATTAACGGATCAATTTTGGACTTGGTGTTATAGCAGCAGATTTTCTGGTGCACTGATCTGGTTTCCTTCTACGCGATCGCATGAGAAGGTCTGTGATCGCGTAGGCTTAGTTGGCAGTGAAGTACTTTGTTCTACGCGTTCGCGAGAAGGGGTCTGCGATCGCGTAATTGTGGGATGTTGTGATTCGTGAACGCGTGGCTAAGGTCGCGTTCGCGTAGAGTGTAGGAGGCAGAAGTTGGGGTCACGTGCTTTGTTCATCGCGATCGCGTGAAGAAGGTCGCGATAGCGTAGGTCTGTGGAGCCAATTCTTCTCGTTCGTGTGGGCCTTTTTGCGATCGCGAAGGCTATTTTTGGGGGAGCTTGTTTTGTTTTTCGCGATGGTGGGAATCGGTCCGCGATCGCATATAGTAAATGACTGGGCAGCAGAACTTAAGTTCTAATTTTTGATGATTTGGAGCTCGGGGAGAAGCAATATTCGGGAGATTTTCAAGGAAAAATATCGGGGTAAGAGTTCTTAACTCAATTTTGGTCAAATTACCCGAGTCTATTGCCATTTTTAGCATTTAATTGGTGTTTTAAGTTGAAAAAATTGTGTAAACCCTTAAGGTTAAATTCTGAGACGTGGGCCCCACTGATGACTTTTTAGTTGAGTTTCAGATTTTTGTTGGAAAATATAGTATCTTCATATGGAATTGATTCCTATAATTTATGTTGACTGTATCGAATTATTCGTGACTAGATTCGAGGCGTTCAGAGGCCGAGACGTGAGGTAAAGGCTTATTGGAATAAAGAATTTCACGGTTTGAGGTAAGTAACACTTCTAATCTTAGTTCTGAGGGTATAAATCCCTTACGTGTTATATGATTTGTTTGGAAGTGACGCACATGCTAGGTGACAGGCGTGTGGGCGTGCACCATAGAAATTGTGACTTAAATAAATTCCGTGGAGTTGCATAATCAAAGAATCATGTCATTATCCACATATCCTTCACGTACCAGAGAAATTGAGCTGAGACTCGTATTAAAGATCATATTTAGGCTACGTGCCGATATTTTTGGGACCCGGGGTTGTGTTGCTATTGAATTATTTGTTTGAAATGTAATTGTGTACTCAATCACATCCATTATTTGCATATCATATCTCATTCTCTATTATCATTCATAGATATATCATATCATCATGTCGGGCAAAGTTTTGTGTCATTGTGAGCCCGAGAGACTGGATATTTTGAGTAATATTTATGGTATTGGGCTACACGCCGCAACATAATTTTATTTATTTATTTATTATAGCGTTTGGGCTGAAGGAGCCCCTCCGGAGCCTGTACCCCCTCCCCCCAACACACACAGTGAGTGTAGTTTATTTTATTCGGGATGGAGTTCCCTAGGCATGGAGTTGCCTTATTTCTTTATATTTGGGATGGAGTTCCCTGGGCCGGATTGGTCTTGTACAGTACTGAGTGACTGACTGTCAGTATATATATATATATATATATATATATATATATTTGGGATGGATCTTCCCTAGGCTGGATTGACCATATACAATATTGAGTGAATGAGTATTTTAAGAGTGTGAGTGCGCGAGGCTTCTATTGTAGTGCACCACATACAGCATGTACATCGACATGTAGATATAGAGATGTCGCATTCCTCATACCATTTAGATTTGATCTATTTTAATTGCGTTGAGTTATCTGTTGAACTTGAAAGCATGCCTACATTTCTGTACTATTATTTATATATTAGATTGTACATGTTGAGCTCGTCACTACTTTCAGCCCAAAGGTTAGTCTTGTTACTTATTGAGTATGTTGGGTCGGTTGTACTCATACTACACTCTGCACTTCGTGTGCAGATCCAGGTACTTCTAGTTCCGGATATATATATATATATATATGGGATGGATCTTCCCTGGGCTGGATTGACCATATACAATATTGAGTGAATGAGTATTTTAAGAGTGTGAGTGCGCGAGGCTTCTATTGTAGTGCACCACATACAGCATGTACATCGACATGTAGATATAGAGATGTCGCATTCCTCATACCATTTAGATTTGATCTATTTTAATTGCGTTGAGTTATCTGTTGAACTTGAAAGCATGCCTACATTTCTGTACTATTATTTATATATTAGATTGTACATGTTGAGCTCGTCACTACTTTCAGCCCAAAGGTTAGTCTTGTTACTTATTGAGTATGTTGGGTCGGTTGTACTCATACTACACTCTGCACTTCGTGTGCAGATCCAGGTACTTCTAGTTCCGGATATGGCGGTTGCTAGATTTGGGGATTTATCTGTTGGAGACTATCGAGGTAGCAGCTTGGCGTCCGCAGACCTTGACTCTCCTTCCTTTTAGTTATTTGTATTGTTCTATATTTTCAGACAGTATTTTACTAGTTAGACTATGTTATCATTTAGATGCTCATGTACTCAGTGACACCGGGTTTTGGGAGTGATTTTGTATCAAACATTGTGGGATTTTACTCTTAAATTTACTTATTGTGTTTTCAAACTTAAAGAAAATTGTGGTTTATTGAGGTTGTCGGCTTGCCTAGTATTAAGATAGGCGTTATCACGACAGGTGAGATTTTGGTTCGTGACAAATTGGTATCAGAGCGTAGGTTAAATAAGTCTCTCGAGTCATGAGCAGGTTTAGTAGAGTCTTGCGGATCGATACGGAGACGTCTGCGCTTATCTTCGAGAGGTTGCCGAACCCTTAGGAATTTTTCACTTTCTTGAATTTTGTCGTGCGAACTTGTTCCGGAAACTAAATTCATGTTATTCTATTCTCTCACAGATGTTGAGAAAATGTACTATCGGATCAGACAGCCAAACACCAGTGCCACCAGTTAGGGACACGAGAGGTCGGGGACGTGGTAGAGGCCGTGGCCGAGGTAGAGCCCGAGGTGTAGCTCTTACAACAGTTAGAGCAGCACCTGTAGAACCACCAGTTGCCCCAGCTCTATAGTAGGTCCAGATATAGTTGAGCTGGCGAAACCAGCTCAGGCACCAGCTGTGCCTATTGTAATTTCAGGCCTTCAGGAGGCTTTGGTCCAGCTATTGACTGTTTGCGCTGGCCTTGCTCAGGTGGTTTCGGCTTAGGCTGCACCAGTAACTTCTCAGTCTGGGGGAGGTTCTCACACTCCTGTCGCCCGTACTCCAGAGCAGGTAGTGCAGGAAATTCAGATACCGGGGGCACTACCAACCCAGCCGGTTGTAGCTGCTTAGGCCTAGGTGGGTCCTATTATAAATGACGAAGAGCAGAAGAAACTAGAGAGATTTGGGAGACTCTGTCCCCCATCATTCCGTGGAACTAAGTGACAGATGCCAGTAGAATCTTCGTACAACGGGTATTCTGGAGACCAGCGGTGTCTCATTTACTACTTTTCAGCTGACTGGAGAAGCCTTCAGATGGTGGGAGACTTATGAGAGAAGCATACCAGTCGGTGCAGCACCAATTTCATGGCATGCATTCTCCGTATTATTCTTGGAGAAGTTTGTGCCACAGACCCGCAGGGAGGAGCTGCGTAGGCACTTCAAGCGTCTACTTTAAGAGGACCTGTCTGTGACCCAGTATGAGATGCGGTTTGCAGAATTGGCTCATCATGTAGTCTGGTTAGCTCCCACTAAGAGGGAGAAGATCAGGAGGTTCATTAATGGCCCCAACTAGCAGCTTTGTTTTGTTATGACTCTGGGAATATAGCAGATGCTAAATTCGACGAGGTGGTTGATAGTGCTCGGTGGCTAGACATGGTCCGTTCTCAGGAGTATGAGGAGAGGGAGGCCAAGAGGTCTCGTGGTCCGGGTAATTCTAGCGGTGTTCCTTCTGGGGACAGTCTTATCACAGCAAGGGTCGACCTTATAGGCCCGCTCAGATGGCTCGTCCAGTTCACCGTGGTGAATCATCCAACCATGGTTCATACAGTGCTCATCAAAGTCAGTCATCTCTCAGTGCCCTCCAGCATAGAGTTCATCCCGTGCTCCTTCAATTCAGGGTTCATCTGCACTGGGTGGTTCTAGCAGTTATTCTGGTTCTCGGGGTCCATCTCAGTACTCGCCGCCATTGTTCAAGAAGGGTTGTTTTGAGTGTGTAGATTTGGGTCATATGAAGAGAAATTGTCCCCGCCTTTCGGGAGGTCCAGCTCAGCAGAGGAGTCAGGCTACGACTCCCGCACCAGTTAATTCACCACCCGCCGAGCCAGCACGGGGTGGGGCTCAGGCAGCTAGAGGTCGCCCTAGAGAGGGAGGTCGATCAGGTGGCGGTCAGGCCCTATTCTATGTTATTCCTGCCAGGCTAGATGTCGTTGCTTCAAATGTAGTGCTCACAAGTATTGTCTTAGTGTGCCACAGGGAAGCTTGTATATTATTTGACCGCGGTTCCACATATTCCAATGTATCATCATATTTTGCTCGTTATATGGATATGCCCCGTGAGTCCTTAATTTCACTTGTTTATGTATCTACGCCGGTGAACGATACTATTGTTGTGAACTGTGTATATCGGTTATGTGTGGTGACTATTGGGAGACTGGAGACTAGAGTTGATCTCTAATTACTTAGTATGGTTGATTTAGATGTAATCTTGGGTATGTATTGGTTTTCTCCATGTCATGCTATTCTAGACTGTCAAGCAAAAATCGTAATGTTTGCAATACTGGGGTTTTCAAGGGTCAAATGGAGAGGTTCTCTACATTATGTTCCATGTAGGGTAATTTCTTATCTGAAGGACCAATAGATGGTTGGGAAGGGGTATTTGTCATATTAGGCCTTTGTGAGAGATGTTGATACAAACATTCATACTATTGATTCTGTACCGGTAATGCGAGACATTCCAGATGTTTTTCCTGCAGACCTGCTGGGTATGCCACCCGACATGGGATATTTTTGGTATTGACTTGGTGTCGGGCACTCAGCCCATTTCTATTCCTCCGTATTGTATGGCACCGGCTAAATTGAAGGAATTGAAAGAGCAACTTCAGGAACTTCTTGATAAGGGGTTTATTAGGCCTAGTGTGTCGCATTGGGGTGCACCAATTCTATTTGTGAAAAAGAAAGACGGAACAATGAGAATTTATATTGACTAGAGGCAGTTGAACAAAGTTACAATCAAGAACAAGTATCATTCTCCACGTAGTGATGATTTATTTGACCAACTTCAGGGAGCGAGTGTGTTTTCTAAGATTGATTTGAGGTATGGGTATCACCAGTTGAAGATTCGGGATTCGGATATTTTAAAGACGACATTCAAGACCCGCTATGGTCATTATGATTTCTCGTGATGTCTTTTGGACTAACCAATACCCCAACAACGTTCATGAACTTGATGAACAGTGTATTCCAGCCATATCTTGATTCATTTATCGTAGTATTTATTGATGATATCCTGGTGTACTCATGTAGCCAGGAGGAGCATGCACAACACTTGAGTATTGTATTACAGAGGTTGAGGGAGGAGAAACCTTATGCCTAGTTCTCCAAGTGTGATTTTTGGCTTAGTTCGATGGCGTTCTTAGGGCACGTGGTGTCCAATAAGGGGATTCAGGTAGATCCGAAGAAGATAGAGGCAGTTCAGAGTTGGCCCAGGCCATCTTCAACTATTGAGATTTGGAGTTTTCTCGGCATGGCTGGGTATTATCTTCGCTTTGTGGAGGGCTTCTCGTCTATTGTATCGCCCTTTACCAAATTGACCTAGAAGGTTGCTCCTTTCAGGTGGTTGAATGAGTGTGAGGAGAGATTTCAGAAGCTCACGACTATCTTGAACACAACTCCAGTTCTAGTTTTGCCTTTAGCTTCAGGCTCTTATATAGTGTATTGTGATGCCTCTCGGATCGATATTGGGTGTCTCTTAATGCAGGAGAGTAGAGTGATTGCTTATGCTTTGCGTCAGTTGAAACCACATGAAAAGAACTACCTTGTTCATGATTTAGAGTTAGCAGCCATCGTTCATGCATTAAAGATTTGGAGGTACTATCTCTACAGTATGTCTTGTGAGGTATTTATAGATCATCAGAGTCTTCAGCACTTATTCAAACAGAAGGATCAAAATTTGAGACAGCATAGATGGTTGGAGTTGCTAAAGGACTATGATATTCCTATTATGTATCATCTCGGGAAGGCCAATGTAGTGACCGATGCCTTGAGTAGAGAGGCGGTGAATATGGGTAGCCTTGCATTCATTTCTGTTGCTGAGAGGCCTCTTGCAGTTGATATTCATGCCTTGGCCAACCAGTTCGTGAGATTAGATATTTCGGAGCCCATTCGGGTTCTAGCTTGTGTGGTTTCTCGGTCTTCCTTATATGACCGCATCAGAGAGTGCCAGTATGATGATCCTCATTTGCTTGTCCTAAAGGACACAGTTCAGCATAGTGATGCCAAATCTGTTACTATTGGAGATGATGGGATGTTGAGAATACAGGGTCGGATTTGTGTACCAAATGTTGATTGATTGCGGCAGTTGATTCTTGAGGAGGCCCACAGTTTGCGGTATTCCATTTATCCGGGTGCCGCAAAGATGTATCAGGACTTGAGACAGCACTATTGGTGGAGGAGGATGAAGAAATATATAGTGGGGTTTGTAGCTCGCTGTTTAAATTGTTAGCAAGTGAAGTACGAGCATCAAAGGCAGGGTGGATTGCTTCAGAGACTTGAAATTCCGGAGTAGAAGTGGAAGTGTATTATCATGGACTTCGTAGTTGGACTCCCACAGACTTTGAGGAAGTTTGATGTTATTTGGGTAATTGTGGATCGGTTGACCAAGTCTGCGCATTTTATTCCAGCTGGTACTACTTATTCGTCGTAGCGGTTGGCTAAGATTTATATCCACGAGATTGTTCGCCTTCACAGTGTGCCAGTGTCTATCATTTCAGATCGGGGCACGCAGTTTACATCACAGTTTTGGAGAGTAGTACAGTGAGAGTTACGCACACATGTTCAGTTGAGTACAACATTTCACCCTCAAATGGACGGACTGTCCGAGCGCACTATTTATATATTGGAAGATATGTTATGCGCTTGTGTTATAGATTTTGGGGATTCTTGGGATCAGTTTCTGCCACTTACAGAGTTTGCCTACAATAATAACTACCAATCGAGCATTCAGATGGCTCCGTATGAGGCTTTGTATAGGAGACGGTGTCGATCTCCGGTGGGTTGGTTTGAGCCGGGCGAGGCTAGGCTATTAGCAACTAATTTAGTTCGAGATACTTTGGAAAATGTTAAATTGATTCAAGATCGACTTCGCACGGTGCAGTCTAGACAGACGAATTATGCCGACCGGAAGGTTCGCGATGTTGCTTAATTGGTAGGAGAGAAGGTGTTACTCTGAATTTAGCCTATGAAGGGTGTTATGACGTTCGGAAAGAAGGGCAAGTTGAGTCCTAGGTATATTGGGCCTTTTGAAATACTTAAGAAGATTGGAGATGTGGCTTATGAACTTGCATTGCCGCCTAGTCTATCGGGTGTTCATCCAGTGTTTCATGTATCCATGCTCCGGAAGTATGTCGGAGATCCGTCACATATTTTGGATTTTCGTACAGTCAGTTGGATGGTAATTTGACTTATGATGTGGAGTCGGTAGCCATTTTAGACCGGCGGGTTCGAAAGTTAAGATCGAAGAACATAGCTTCAGTGAAAGTGCAGTGGAGAGAACAGCCAGTCGGAGAAGCTACCTGGGAGACTGAGCGGGAGATTCAGAGCAAATATCCACTCCTATTTGAGACTCCAGGTATGATTCTAAATCAGTTCGAGGACAAATATTTGTTTAAGAGAGAAAGAATGTAATGAACAGGTCGACCGTTAATACTTTATTTTATTAGCAAACCTAGTATAATTTATCTCGGAATTAAAATTAGTATTGGGATAACTTATACCTTGTAGAGGGTGGGGTAATTAATGCCGGGATAACTTATATTTTCTTCTTAGAAATTATGCAATTGTCATTTTTAATACAACATACCAAACAGTGGATAAAAAATAATACCAGGATAACTAATCCCAGCATAACTAATCCCAGCATAACTAATCTCAACATAACTTATCCCGGCATAAGCCGTATGCAAACCAAACGACCACTAAAAGTGTGAGTGCGCGAGGCTTCTATTGTAGTGCACCACATACAGCATGTACATCGGCATGTAGATATAGAGATGTCGTATTCTTCATACCATTCAGATTTGATCTATTTTAATTGCGTTGAGTTATCTGTTGAACTTGAAAGTATGCCTACATTTCTGTACTGTTATTTATATATTGGACTGTACCTGTTGAGTTCGTCGTTACTTTCAGCCCAAAGGTTAGTCTTGTTACTTATAGAGTACATTGGGTCGGTTGTACTCATACTATACTTTGTACTTCGTGTGCAGATCCAGGTACTTCCGGATATGGCGGTTGCTAGATTTGGGGATTTATCTATTGGAGACTATCGAGATAGCAGCTTGGCGTCCGCAGATCTTGACTCTCCGTCCTTTCAATTATTTGTATTGTTCTATATTTTCAGACAATGTTTTATCGGTGAGACTATGTTATCATTTTGATGCTCATGTACTCAGTGACACCGGATTTTGAGAGTGTTTTTGTATCAAAAATTGTGGAACTTTACTCTTAAATTTACTTATTGTGTTTTCAAACTTAAAAGAAAATTGTGATTTATTGAGGTTATCGGCTTGCCTAATATTAAGATCGGCGCCTCAATTAGATGGCTAACTTACAAAACTCTTGAGGAAGTCAAAATTTGCAATTATCGTATGGCAAAACTGAAGTATTGATATAATCAAATATAATTAAAAATGCCCTTCCATAATATTAAAGGAAGCAAATCAATTAATTTGGATCAGATAGAGTATTATCTAAAAGTGTGCCACTACGGCAGACTTTCCAAGTTATAAAAAACATCTTCTTTTTTGAGATGATGGTTCACTTCTGCTTCAATTGTTTAGGTGGACTACATAATCAGTTCTGACAATTTGTATTTGCTTAAGATGATCCATTATATATGCATGCTTTTACTCTAATTTCTGGTAAATGGAGATTTCATCTATCGTCAGCTTTTTTGCACATGAATTGAATAACCAAAGCTGTTGGAAAAAGAAAAAAGAAAAAAAAACAAAGCAAAACATGCAACTAGCTTGCTCTAGATCAAACAACTTATTCAGTAATTATAATTCACAAGCAATTCATGTCACATATTTAGGTATGGATTATATTTGGGTTACTATGAGTTAACGAGATATATGCAGTGTCTCTACAAGACAATATTACGATTGATAAGTTATTTTTTCCGACTAAAAAATGATAATTTAACATGCTAAAGAAATGAAAGACCCAACCTTAATTATTTTGTGCGCGATAAAATATTTGAGGATAAATTTTGGTACATGAGTTTTTCTTTACTGCAAAAATCAATGAACGCCAAAGTGTAACCATGCGCAGTTCATAATGCGTACTTGTCAGGGGCGGCTCGACATAATATGGGGCCTAAGGCGAAAATAAAAAGTGAGGCCTTAATTTTTTTTAATTATTATTATTTACTCCCAACATTCTGCAATTATTTTTGTTATCGTCTAACTCAACTAAGTTAGTGACTTGTTCATCTACAGAACATTCTCCTCCATTTTGGGATTTAGTTTTTTCATTATTTGTCAAAAATTTGTCAAGAGTTCCCTTTTGAGATTTTATTAAATTTTCAACTTTTCTTTTCTTTTGGAGTTTTGAATAACCAGATTCATATTTTCTTGTTGACATATTTATATTCTAAAAAAAATTAAACAATATGTATGGAGTAAAATTAATAAAATAATAAATAAAAATAATACTAGAAAGTTAGAATGATATTACCCTGATTCAAGAAGTTTGAAAACTTTGATTCCAAAATATCTAGTTGTTGGCTTGTAGGAGAAAGAAAGAAACCTAGTAGAATTGTAGAAAGAATATGAGCATGAATCTTTAGGAAGGGAGAAGGTATGTCTAATATATGGAATATCATATATGAGGAGTGAAATGAAATTGTAACGTTGGGATTTACTTGGGAAAAGTAAAAAGTAGAATTGTCAAATCAAATCAAATTGAAAACTATTTTTCTACTATGAAAAGTATATATATATATATATATATATATATATATATATATATATATATATATATATATATATATTATTCGAGGAAATGAGGCCCCCCAAAATTGGGGGCCCAAGGCAGTTGCCTTACCCCATATACTGTTAGAGCTGGCCTGGTACTTGTTACTAGAGGCCGCTAAACAGGTACAATTCCATCAATTAACAGGATGAATTGGAGATTTTATTTGGAATAAATAAATAAATAAATAAATTAATTAATAGAGAATTACACAAGTGTTTCCAGAGTTTGCAAGTTGCAACTTGTAGCAATTTTTATTTGTTTTATGTTATGTTTATTTTTATACAAGTGGTACCCATCCAGCTGTGTAGGAGCTACTTAGACAGTTCGTGGTGAGCTATCTTATTTGATATGATCCGCAACACATGCAGTCTCCATCCCCTACTTATCTATCTTAGTCTATTTATTTCTTTTCAAACAAATGTTGTTGAGACAGTTTACTCTTGTTAGATGCCAGTGATGATGTGACACTAGGTTTTGGGAATTTATAAGACAATTGTGGTCGTGTTTAGACCTTGTCTTAGACTTATGTATTTATGATGTTGACTTGTGACTTATTCTGCTTTCATATTTATATATCATGACTCTGTTAATGACTTAATAATCCGCTTCCATAATTATCGTTGAGTGTTGCCTAGCGAAGATCCGGTTGACTCAAATTTTTGTAGTTTTATGGGTTTAGATTTCTATATTGACCAATAAATTAATGGTGTGTGTGTGTGTGTATATATATATATATATATATATATATATATATATATATATATATAATTAAAAGAGCAATCAATGTTATGTCATGGTTCTTAATAAATACTCTATTTGTTTTAATTTATGTGAACTTGTTTGATTGGGCACAGAGTTTAAGAAAAAATGAAGAGTTATAGAATCTGTGGTCCTAAAGGAGTCAAAAAAGGGTTCAGAGTATTTGTGTTATTATAAAAGTTTCTCATTAAGGATAGAATTGGAAGTATAGGCTAAACTGTTTCCAAATTTAGAAAGGGGTCATTCTTTTTAAACGGACCAAAAAGGAAATAGGTTCTCATAAATTGGAACGAAGTGAGTAAAGGGTATTTTTAATCCTAAAAATAATGTTAGTGGCAACTGTGATCCAATAGGTGGAAGAAGGAACATTTTTAATCTTAAAAATACGTTAGTGGCATTTGTGATCCAACGGGTGAAAAGATGCATTTTTAAGACATTTATAATAGGTTAAAAGTATTTTTTACCCTTTAAAAATATATTTTGAGATTAAAAAAATTAGGTATATCCATTTTATGTCATGGAGCTTTATCACATAACGTTACACACAGTTATTGCATGGAATCCATTGCATGTATGAATTATAAATAGTAAGCCACGATTGTTAGTTAAGTATTATGTTTTTACTAATTCTTTTCACTGTGTACATAAGGTAATGTCACCACCCGATTTTTCCCACCTTCGAGATCGTGATGGCGCCTAATATTTCACTTGCTAGGCAAGCCAACGTTAGAATAATCTTTACCATTTTTAAACAAATCAAATTAAACGGAAGTCAATTACTAAAATAAAGTGCGGAAGACCATATCAACCGAATCATCCAAATACATCCCCGAATCTGGTGTCACAAGTGCACGAGCTACTAGAATAATATAAATAAAGGTCTGAATAAAATTCAAGTTGTTTGAAAGATAATACACAGCTAAGATAAAGTAGAAGGGAACTTCAGGACTGCGGACGTTATGCAGTTATACCTCAAGTGTCCTCTGGGTAGCTCAATCCGAGCAAGTCTATGGTACGCCGCTGGGACCAACTCCAAAATCTGCACAAGAAGTGCAGAGTGTAGTATGAGTACAACGGACCTCATGTACTCCGTAAGTATCGAGCCTAAAATCGACGAAATAGTGACGAGGCTATGACAAGACACGTACGTACACAACCTGTACAAGTATATACAAATACGAAGCAACAATGGACATAATAATTAACAATTTACAAGTTTGGGAGTGAATATGCGGAGGGAAAAGATATAAATCAGCAGGAGAAGTGTCACGTAGCTGCCAATTAACTCAGTAATCCATAAAATAAGTAGCTGATAATATGAACGGCACGATACCACCCTTCGTGCTTTTACTCTCATTCTTTCCATTAAATAATATGAACGGCACGACATCACCCTTCGTGCTTCAACTCTCTTTCTTGTCACTGTATGATGAATAAATAATTTAAATGGCACGGCATCACCCTTCGTGCTTTAACTCTCTTCCTCAATTTATAAATTAATAATTTAATAATGTAAAAATAGCACGACATCACCCTTCGTGCTTTTACACTCTTCCTTACCATGACAATAATAATATAAATAGTATAAATGGCACGTCATCACCCTTGGTGCTTTTACAATCTTCCTTAGCATAAAAATGATAATATAAATTCGAAAAAGTATTAAAATGTGGGGATTTATACTTATCAATCAATTCAATACCAGAATACCGACCTTCCAAAATATTCAACAATAATTAAATTAGCATTAATTTCATAAAAATGATCAAATAAACAATAATAAACTTAAGCAGGAATATCTTAATTAAATAGGCAATTATTCACAATGAACAAATTCCTCCCGCATGATTTGACTCAACCACAACGCATAAGTACTCGTCACCTCACATATAGGTTGTACCCATACATTAAATCACATAGCAAATAGACAAATAAGTCCTACTCCCTTAAGTAAAGGTTAACCACGATACTTACCTCGATTTGCAACCAACTCAAGATTCCAATAAACCTTTGCCTCTCGAATTGGTGTCCTAACGCCTCGAATCTAGTTACAAACAATTCAATATACTCAACACGCATTATAGAAATCAATTCTATATGAAAATACCAAAATTTTCAATTAAAATTCGAAATTCAATTCAAATATCAACAGTGGGGACCACGTATCGAAACCTGACAAATTACAAAATGTGAACGCCCATTCAACCACGAGTCCAATCATACAAACTTTACCAAATTCCGACATCAACTCGACCTTCTAATCCTAAATCTTATTTTTAAATCCCTAGGCCCAAATCCTCGAATTTCACCTCAAAAACAAGTAATCTACTCGAAATACTCGTTGATAATTCAATATTATTGACTAACAATGATCACAAGTGGCTTATCTCAAGTTTTCTCGTGAATTCCCTATGAAACATCGCCCCAAACCGTGCTGGAAATGTCCAAAATGCAAAAATATCGGAACCCTTCTGTTTTTAACACTGTCAATATTTCTGCATCTGCGATGCACTTGGCCGCATATGCGGTCCCGCAGATGCGAGGATGGTGGACGCTTCTGCGGATAAGAGTCCGCTTCTATGGACTCGCTTCTGCGGATAAGAGTCCGCTTCTGCGGTCCAATGCCCCCTTAGTCCAAACCGCATTTGCGACCATTTTGTCGCTTCTGCCGTCGCGCTTCTACAATGTTTCATCCGCTTCTATGGACCATCTGCTTTTGCGATGCCAGGCTCGCTTCTGCGAGCTTACACCTGCGATCAAAAATCCGCTGGTGCGATTGCACCGGAAAGCCAAAATTTCATATTTTCCTTAAGTCCAAATTTTGATCAGTATCCGGAATCCACCCGAGACCCCTGAGACCTCAACCAAATACACCAACAAATCCTAAATAATCATATGAACTTAGTCGAGGCCTCAAATCACATCAAACAACGTCAAAACTACAATTCTCACCTCGATTCTAACTTAATGAAGTTATGAAAATTTTAATTCTAAAACTCGCGCCGAAACAAGTCAAAACAGTCTGGAATGACCTAAATTTTTGCATGTAAATTCTAAACAACATAACGGAGCTATTAGAGAATTTTGGAATAGAAATCTGAGCCCGGTATCAATAAAAGTCAATTTGCGGTCAAACTTAGAAATCTTTAAGCTTTCAAACTTCTAATTTTCAATAATTGGCGATAACTCAAGTTAGGGACCTCCAAATTAAATTTCGGGCATATGCCCAAGTCCCAAATCACGATATGGACTCATCGGGACCGTCAAAATATCGATCCGGATCCGTTTACTAAAAATATTGACCGAAATTAACTCAATTGAGTTTTAAAGCATTATTTCTAATTTTTATCAATGTTTCGCATAAAAGCTTTTCGGAAATATATACAAACTGCGCAAGTAAGTTGAGGAATGCTAAATGGTGTTATTCGAGGTCTCAGAACACAGAAATAAATATTAAATTTAAAGATGATCTTTCGGGTCATCACAAGTAAATATTTATAACTTTATGCATCTAGTAAATATTTACCTCATTCAGCATCTACACATTGGAATATTGAATAATTGAAATTTGTTTAATTCATTCATATAGTGTAATGCAAGTTGGATGATAATAGAATCTAACACATCATACACCGTCATTGATAAAAATGTTAAAGTAATTACTATATATACCTTATTATCAACATTATGATCTTGCATTTTCTTACAAATGTTAAAGTAATTACTATATATTAACTTATTATCAGCATTATGATGTAACATGTAGTTTGAGCACTCCTTTTCACTTAATTAATTAGGTAGAAATACTATCAAAATGGTATAATTCGTCCATCTTTTAATCAATTTATTTATAACTATGACGGTAATGAAGGAGAAACTTAACATTATTTCTATACTTTTTTTTTGGTCATCAAAGGAGATAACATGATGGCGATGTATTCGATGGCCTTGATTTTATCGGGATTAATCTCGATCCCCCGATTTGATACCATGAAACTGAGAAACTTGCCCGAACCGACCCCGAAGCACACTTCTCGGGGTTGAGCTTCATGTTGTATTTCCTTAAAATCTCGAATGTTTTCTGCAAATGGGTCAAATGGTCCTCTGCGCGCAGGGGCTTAACTAGCATGTCATCAATATAAACTTCCATTGATTTACCTATTTGTTCCTCAAATATTTTATTTACTAGGCGTTGCTTAGTAGCTCCTGCTTTTTTTAGCCAGATGGGCATAACATTATAGCAACATGTTCCATACTTGGTGACAAAAGAAGTCTTTTCCTGGTTTTCAGGGTTTATTTGGATTTGATTATATCCGGAATAGGCATCGAGAAAAGTAAGGATCTCGTAGTCAGTCGTGGCGTCGATCATGCGATCGATGTTGGGTAGCGGAAAAGAATCTTTGGGGCATGCTTTGTTCAAATTTTTATAATCTACACACATTCTAAGTTTGTTCCCTTTTTTAGGCACTACAACTAAATTGGCTAACCATTCAGGATATTTCACCTCCCGAATGGACCCTATTTTGAGAAGTTTGGTTACCTCGTCCTTTATGAATGTGTATTTTACCTCGGACTGGGGTCTTCTATTTTGCTTCATCGGTCTGAACCTAGGGTCCAAGCTTAGCCGATGTGTCGTTATATCTGGTGGGATTCCTGTTATGTCTAAATAGGACCAAGCAAAACAATCCATGTTATCGACAAGAAATTGAATAAGTCTGTTCCTGAGTTCGGGGGTTAATCCCGTTCCTAGGTATACCTTTCATTCGGGCAAACACTCGATTAATATGACTTGCTCCAATTCTTCGATCATTGATTGGGTAGCGTCGGAATCATCGGGAAGAACGAAGGATCGAGGAATCCTATAATCATCATCTTCATCGATCTTCTAATTTTCTGGTTGGGTTAAAGCTAGTGTCTGTGATTGCTATTTGGCATCTTGTTCCCCTTTTGAGCTCGATCCCTTTATTGGAGAAGGTGAGGATATCAGATTCGCTTCCTCGACGACAAATATTTCTCTTGCGACCGGTTGCTCTCCGTACACTGTTATGACCCCCCTCGATGTTGGAAATTTAAGAACATGGTGTAGGGTCGAAGGTACAACTCTCATGTTATGGATCCATGGCCTTCCAAAAAGGGCATTGTACCTCATGTCGCCTTCGATTACATGAAACTTCATTTCCTGGATGGTCTCGTCCACATTTATCGGCTGAATTATCTCGCCTTTGGTGATTTCACATGCCATATTGAATCCGTTTGGAACCAGGGTCGCAGGTACGATATGGTCCTGTAGACCGAGTTGTTTTACGACCTTCAATCTAATGATGTTGGCCGAGCTACCTGGATCAATTAACACATGCTTAACT
Organism: Nicotiana tomentosiformis; assembly: GCF_000390325.3. Taxonomy (NCBI): domain Eukaryota; kingdom Viridiplantae; phylum Streptophyta; class Magnoliopsida; order Solanales; family Solanaceae; genus Nicotiana; species Nicotiana tomentosiformis. The sequence continues at coordinate 112,223,599 of NC_090814.1, read as the reverse complement.
ATAGTTTTATTCATAAGTACGGATGTTACCAGTGCATCGTTATGAGGTTGTATGACTCCTTCTACATCTTCATCACTGAAGGACAAAGTTCTTATGGGTGCGTAATCCTGAGTTCGAGATCGCTTTTCTCTCACAATCGATGTCTTAGTGCATTTAAGCACCGACCCTTGAGGGGTATTGACGCCTCCGATGATCATGTGAATGACGTGCTGTGGTTCTTCTTGTTCGTTTGGCTTGCCGAAATCCCTGTTTTTGAAATGGTTCTTTGCCATGTCGCTTAGAAATTCTCGAAAGTGTCCTTTTTTGAATAACCGGGCTACCTCCTCTCTTAGTTGCCTGCAATCTTCCGTTCTGTGGCCATGGGTGCCATGATATTCGCACATTTGATTGGGATTTCTCTGGGCAGGATCGGTCTGCATGGGTCGAGGCCATTTAGTGTCTTTGATGCGTCCGATAGCTGACACGATGGCGGATGCATCAATGCTGAAGTTATACTCCGATAACCGAGGCGCTTCCTTAGATCCAGTAGGCCTGTCGAACCCACTTTTGTTCATCAGTCCCCGAGACCATTGACCTCGATCACTTCTTTTGTTGATTTGCCCAGGGTTACGTCTTGATTCATTGATTCTGTGGTTTCCGTTATACGGTCGATATCGATCCCTGATCGGACCTTGTTCTCGATTGATATCTCTTTGAGTAGCGGGTTCAGCCCCCAACTGATCATCTTCGACTCTAATATTGGATTGGTACTGATAGTGCACGTCGGCCCAAGTGATAGCTGGGTACTCGATCAGGTTATGCTTCAGTCACCGTGATGCCGTCGAACTTCGTTCGTTCAGACCTTGAGTGAAAGCCTGAACAACCCAATCTTCTGTGACTGGTGGCAGATCCATTCGTTCCATTTGAAAACGAGATACGAACTCCCTCAGTATCTCGTTATCCTTTTGTCTTACCTTGAAAATGACTGATTTCCTTGTTGTAACTTTTATGGCACCGGCATGTGCTTTTACAAAATAATATGCTAACATGGAAAACGAGTCGATGGAATTCGGTGGTAGGTTGAGATACCAATTCATTGCTCCCTTTAAGAGGGTCTCTCCGAATTTTTTAACAACACAGATTCGATTTCATCGTCTTCTAAATCATTGCCCTTGATGGCACACGTGTAAGAAGTGACGTGTTCGTTGGGGTCGGTCGTTCCGTTATATTTGGGAATTTCGGGCATACATAATTTTTTGGGGATTAGTTTTGGGGCTGCGCTCGAGGGAAAAGGTTTTTGTACGAATGTTTTGGAATCTAACCCTTTTATCATTGGTGTAGCTCCCGGGATCTGATCGACCCTGGAGTTATATGTTTCTATTTTTTTATCGTTGGCTTTGACTCGCTTTGTGAGCTCCTCGAGTATTTTAGCAATTTCGGGAGTAGTCCCCGATTCTTGCTCATTTGACCTCACTATGGCTTGCTCCGTTATGTGGGAAATTTCTCGAGGTGGACTAGGCTCGGGACTGCTCGGTAGATGGGTTTGGCTCTGCAACTGAGCTATTGCTGCATGTTGAGCTTGCAACATTTCGAAAATCATACGTAAGTTGACACTATTTTCCTCGATGTTATGGGTATCTCGAGCTGCAGAGTGCTACCATGAATGCTATTTTCAGGTTCAGAATGTAGGTTCGCCTCAATGGCCACATGCAAATTGATATCTATCGGCACTTCGATTCGAGCTCCAACGACGCTGACAAGTGGTCTTTCGGTACTGGTTGTCAAGTTGTTGTTCTCATCTTGAAGACCAGCTTCATTGTCGATAGGTAAGGCCATTTTATTGGTAGTTAGTCGTTGCTAATCCAAAATCCGAGATACTTTTGGAAACAAGCGCAAAATGGTGTGTTTTTGCAGATTCATATCAAATAACCACTTTATCCTTAGCCCCACGGTGGGCGCCAAACTGTTTACCCGAAAAACGGATGGATTTGAATTTGTACGTAGTTCTAAATATGTAATATAGATTAATACAAATCGTAAGGATAAATAGAAATATAAAATATGGATTGCAAAGCATGCAAAATAAACAAGATTGTAAAGAAGATGATTTTTAGGACTAAGCAAGATGAATCAATTTACGAAGCTTAAAAGAATAACTCTTGAATGTAGAAGAATATGGTGCTTGAATTACAATGTAAGCCAAAAAACACTGCCCTCTACAGAAATGTAGCCATCCTCTTTATAGTGGAGGATCCTACTTTAGACATAATTAAAAATACATAGTAGAGAACCAATAATAAATCAACTTTTTCCTAATTTTCGCCGAGATTCTCTCCCTTAGTGTGTTTGCAACGGCTCTTGTCTGTAAGCTCGAGCTCGATCGGCCTCGGTGCTGGTCGGTATTGCTTCTAGAACTCGATATGGACTCGGGATCAGGTGATGATTCAGACTCGATCCCGGTTGACCTCTGCCCCTTAAGCTCGAAATCATCTCATCATAGTTTGACTCGGACCCCAGCTCGATAATGACTTCGAACTCGGTGTTTGATCTATACTCTAAATCTGAAGCTTTGTTTGTTCCACCTTCGGAACCCATCTCGATATTACGAATCTTTCTTTGATACATTATATTTCGACCTCGATTAATCGTACGAAAGCCGAAATCTATTTTGACCGTATACAACATACTCATCCATATATTCCTACCGAAGCAACGCGAGTTGCTATCAGCGAATCATTACAACATGCGACCAACAATCGCATTTTTATACATACATCAAAAGAGAATTCTAATTAAAGACAAAGAAGTCCAAAACTTGTAAGCTATTTGTGATAGCGGCTATGGGTTATTGATAAGTTTTCTCCAAGATGCTACCTTATCATTAGTTAAAAAAGATTATAATGTCTTGGAAAATTCACTTCCCAAGTGTCCCAGATTTGTGACCGACTGTCATAGTGTATTTGGTAATAAATCAACACCGAAATTGTTAGACAGAAGTAGGAAACAATTAGATCTTGTATTACTGGCAAATACTGCTAAAGGCTTTATCAATAAATAAATGTTTCTTCCTTATAAGTCAAGTTGCCTTTCTTAAAAGCTAGCAACTTATAATGAGAAAAAAGATCTTGCAATAAATTAGTCGTACTTATTATTCAGGTGATTTATATCATGTCTAAGCTTATTATTTTCATTTCAGCCTTTGCATATTCGTATAAAATACTTGCAAGAATTCGTTTTTTTTGCTTCTCATTTGTTACATTTTTATTTATCTTAATTGGCAGGTTATAAGTTATGAATTAACTTCAAAATATGTCATATTCATAAAATAATGTACACAAATATGTTAGTTCAAATTATTTTGACGCATGTAGATAAGGAAAGACATAAGGAAAACTCACGCCCCTTCTTTGTCTTGATGCACAATCAGATTTTGCTCACTCTTTTTCTTTCCTTTTATATTTTCTCCAAAATCCAAACACAAAAACAACGGTGCTTTAAGGTGGCGCTCTTTTATTATAAACAAGTTGAATAGTCGAAATTTCACCATGGCTCTTGCAATTTATGTTGTATAACTTATCAAGAGAAAATAGCTTGCACCAATTTTCTAGATGCCAATAACTTATGAGTTTTTTTATAATTTTATCTGAATGATAAAAGCTACTGCAATTCTGTAACGACCCGATTTAGTTTGGAATCGATTAAATGTTCCCTCATTTACTGCTCAATTTGTGCTCTACAATTATTACGTGACTTGCCGGGTAATTGGTTGGGGTCTGGTGAGGTTTCGGAATGAATTGAGACACTTAGTCTCAAAGATGAAAAATTTAAGTTGAAAAGGTTGACCGGATATTTACGTATATATAAATGACCCCGGAATAGAGTTTTGATGATTCCAATAGTTCCGTATGGTAATTTTGGACTTAGGAGTGTGTCCGAAAAAATTATTTGGAAGTCCGTAGTAAAATTAGGTTTGAAATGACGAAAATAGGAAGTCTTAGTTTGGAAGTTTGACTGGGGAGTTAACTTTTTGATATCGGGGTCGGAATCCAGTTCTAAAGATTTTCATAGGTCCGTTATATCATTTATGACTTGTGTGCAAAATTTGAGGTCAATCGGGCTTAATTTGATAGGTTTCGGCATCGAATGTAGAAGTTGGAATTTCTTAGTTTCATTAAGCTTGAATTGGGGTATGATTCGTATTTTTAACGTTATTTGATGTAATTTGAGGCCTCGACTAATTTCGTATGATGTCTTATTGGTATATTTGATTGACGTCCCGGGGGCCTTGGGGTGAGTTTCGGATGGTTAACGGATTGACTTTTGGACTTAAAGAATGTTGAAGTTGGCAACAACTGGTGTGATCGCTTCTGCGATGCCTTGGTCGCAGAAGCGGCATCGCAGAAGCGCGTTTGGGCTCACAGAAGAGAAATGGGAAGGGTCAAGGCAGTGTGTGCAGGTGCGGAGCCTTCGCCGCATCTGCGAAGCCGCAAAAGCGACTTGTTGATCACAGATGCGCGTGTGACCGCAGAAGCGGAGTGCTTCTCGCAGAAGCAAGTCCGCAGAAATAGGAAGGCAACCGCAGAAGCGGAGGAAGGCCAGCCTTGGCAGGAACTGCAGATGCGGTGGATTTTCCGCAAAAATGGAACTGCAGATGCAGTTAAGTGTCCGTAGGTGCGAAAGCACTGACAAATTAAAAAAAACAGAGGGTTCCGACATTTTGGTCATTTTTGGACATTTCCAACACGGGTTGAGGCAATTTTTGAGCGAGAATTCACGAAAAAACTTGAGGTAAGTCACTTGTGATCATTTTAGTCAATAATATTGAATTATCATTGCGTATTTTGACTAGATTACGTGTGTTTGAGGTGAAATTCGAGCATTTGGGCATAGAGATTTGAAAATACGATTTGAGAATTTGAAGGTCGAGTTATTGTCGGAATTTGGTAAAATTGGTATGGTTGGACTCGTGGTTGAATGGGCGTTCATATTTTGTAACTTTTGTCGGGTTCTGGAACGTGGGCCCCACTGGCAATTTTTGAGTGGAATTTTGAATTTTGTTGGAAAATTGGTATTTTTATATGGAATTAATTCCTATAATTTGTACTGACTGAATCGAATTAATTGTGACTAGATTCGATGCATTTGGAGGCTGATTCAAGAGGCAAGGGCATATTGGAATAAAGAATTTCACGGTTTGAGATAAATAATATTTCTAAACTTGGTTCTGAGGGTATGAATCCCTGAATTTTGTGTTATATCAATTATTTAGAGGTGACGCACACGCTAGGTAACGGGCGTGTGGGCGTGCACCGTAGAAATTATGAATTAATTGATCGCGTGAAGTTGCATAGATAAATAAATGTTATTATCCACATATCCCCCACGTGTTAGAGAAATTGAGTTGAGACTCATATTGAAGATCATGTTTAGGCTACGTACCGGTATTTTGGGATCCACAGGGTCGGGTTGTTATTGAATTATTTGTTTAAATTGTAACTTTGTACTCAGTCACATCGATCATTTGCATATCATATTTCATTCTCTGTTGTCATTCATTGATACATCATATCATCATGTCAGGTTGATTATCATGCAATTGAGAGCCCAAGAGACTGGAAATTTTGAGTGATATTTATGGGATCGGGTTGCATGCCACAACTTATTTTATTTATTTATGCCTGGATCTGGCATATTATGGCGCTTGAGCTGAAGGACCCCTCTGGAGTCTGCACCCCCCACAATGAGCGCAGTTTCTTTATATTAGGGATGAAGTTCCCTAGGCATGGAGTTGCCTTATTTATTTATATTAGGGATGGAGTTCCCTAGGCATGGAGTTGCCTTATCTATTTATATTAGGGATGGAGTTCCCTAGTCAAGGAGTTGCCTTATTGTCACGACTCAAAATCTAACTAGACGTGATGGCACCTATCCCAACACATTAGGTAAGCCAATTTACAATATCCGGTTCAAATAATATCTGACTCTAATATATTCTCCAAGGACTGGTAGTACAAATCATTAGCTTCTAAGATTAGAATTTATAAAACTGGTATGAAATAAAAATACATCATCTGTTTTGAAATATATATAAATAGATTAATAATTCTAGAACTACCATGAACAAGAGGCAGCGATGACTGGAACGCATGTACATCTTCAGATCTAGATCCCGCCGTACGCAGAAACATCAACATTAGAAATCTGCATGCAAGGTACAGAAGTATAGTATGAGTACAACCGACCCCATGTACTCAATAAGTAACAAATCCAACCTTAGGTTGAAAGTAGTGACGAGATGAAACAAAGGTCAGCGTACAACACCAATAAGCAGCAACAGTTCATAATAATATCATGAAAGTAACACCAGTAATAACTCAACAATAAAATGCTCAGCTCGTATACGATTCCGGAAAATAAACATTTTCTTTTCAATTATAACAGTAAATCTCAAATCTTTTGCCAAAATTACCGAAAATATGAGTAAATATGAAATCTGTAATTTTTCTCAAAGCCTTCAACAGGTAAATGTTTCATTTTCAAATGGCATGGGAAAAAATACTTCTCTATGCTTACATGTCAATATGCAGGTGAAATCATAAATGTCACCAAAAATCGGAGTAGCAGAAAGAAATGCATCTCTATGCATGTATCTTAAGTACGCATGTCAAATGCAATGTATCTCAGTGATGAACTCATGCACTCACACTCTCAGAGTACTCAATCACATTGTCTCACACTTTCCACTCATCATGCTCAATCACTCGACACACTCAGTCACTCAGTATTGAACAAGGTAGATCCAGCCCAAACATAACAACTGTTAGCAAATGCGCTCACTGGGGGTGTACAGACTCCGGAGGGGCTCTTTCAGCCCAAGCGCTATAATCCGCACGGACAACTCACGTTTTATAGTATCAATATATGGATCTGAATGGACAACTCACGTACTATAGTATCAATATATGTATCCGTACAGACAACTCACGTGCTGCATGGACAACTCACGTATTATAGTATCAATATTAGGATCCGCACGGACAACTCACGTGCTGCACGGATAACTCATGTGCAATAATAAAGCATATAAAGCCAATATGTCCCGCTGCGGAGTGCAACCCGATCCCATGATTATCCTCACAAGCAGGCCCTCGATTTCACTTAGTCATAAATCTCTCCAGTCTCTCGGTCTCACAATGTCATGAAACTAGCCCAGAATGATGATATGATGTATCAATAATTAACAACATAGACTGAGATATGATAGGAAAATGAATGAATATGACTGAGTATGAAATTACAGTTTAAGCATATAATTAGATAGCAGAAATGACCTCAGTGGGTCTCAATATATAATGACTCGGTCGGTCGTTTTGAGAGTAATAGCCCTGATTCCCTACCTACTGCTTTCCTCGTATCTTTTTTTTGCTTATGTGACTTGCCGGGAGGTACCATTTTTGGTTTCGGAGTATTTTGGGACACTTAGTCCCTAAAACGAAAGCTTAAGTTCTAAGATTTTGACCGTAGTTGGAGCTGTGTGAAGACGACTCCGGAATGGAGTTTCATCGGTTTCAGTAGCTTCGTTGGGTGATTTTGGACTTAGGAGCATGTACGGATTGTGTTTTGGAGGCATGTAGCTAAATTAGGCTTAAAATGGCGAAAGTTGAATTTTTGGGAAGTTTGATCGAAGTGGACTTTTTGATATCGGGGTCGGATTCAGATTTCGGAAGTTGGAGTAGGTCCATAATGTAGAATATGACTTGTGTGCAAAATGTGAGGTCAATCGTACGTGGTTTGATAGGTTTCAACATTGGTTGCAGAAGTTTGAAGTTTCAAAGTTCATTAAGTTTGAATTGGAGGGTAATTCGTGTTTTTAGCGTTGTTTAATGTAATTTGAGGGCTCAACTAAGTTCGTATGGTATTTTAGGACTTGTTGGTATGTTTGGTTGAGGTCGCGGGGGCCTCAGGTTGATTTCGGATGCTTAACAGATCGAAATTGGACTTGTGTGAGTTGCTGAAGCTTTCAAGCTTCTAGTGAAATCGCACCTGTGGTGGAGTGCGCACGTGCGGAAAGAGGAGCGCAGATGAGGATTTGGGTAGCCCAGGATGGGTTCGCAGGTGTGGAACTATTTGCGCAGAAGCGGCCTCGTTTCTATAGTGGGATGGTGCACAGGAGCAGTGAGGGTCGCAGATGCGGCTTCTTGGTCACCGGAGCGCATCCGTAGGTGCAGAATTTCTCTCACAGATGCAGACTCAGGCGACTTAAGTTAACTCCACACCTGTGGTCGAATTTCCGCGGGTGCGGCATCGCAGGTGCGATTATAGGCCTGCAGATGCGAAATCGCTAGGCAGAAAGGGGCCAAAATCGAGGGTTTTATCCCATTTTCAAATTTGGGACTTTGAGAGCTCGGATTAATGCGTTAATTCAGGGGGTTTTCAGAGAAAACTATTGGGTAACGATTCCTAACTCATTTATGGTTATATTCTATTAATCTATAGTTGAAATCATCATTTAATTAAGGAGTTTGGTTGAGAAATTTGGAAAAAAGTTGGAAAGTTCTTCAAATAAATTTTTGAGTTTTGATTTGGATTTTGATATCGGATTTGGATAATTTTGGTACGAGTGAACTCGTGGTTGATTGGGTGTTCGTATTTTGTTACTTTTATCCGATTGCGAGACGTGGGTCCGGGTCGACTTTTTAGGGTGATTTTTGAATTTCTTGTTAAAGTCTTGATTTCATTAATTAACTTAGTCTATTATAGTTGTATTTATTATATGTAATTGTGTTTGGCTAGATTCGGGCCATTCGGAGTCGGTTAATCGAGGAAAAGGCATTCTTACGGATTGATTTGAGCTTGGTTTGAGGTAAGTGACTTGCCTAACCTTGTGTGGGGGAAATCCTTTTAGGATTTGGTACTATTTTGATATGTGAGCGTCGTGTACATGAGGTAACAAGTGCGTACACTGGCTATTTGTTGTAATACCCGATTTTTACTGAGTGGTAACATGTTTTCATCTTAATTGAGTTATACCAGCATGTGTAGTTATCCTGCTTAGTCTAATATCACATGTCTACGTGCTTTAACTGCTTATTTGAACTCTATGCAGCATGCCTAGTTGATTTCCTCTTTTTCCTTGATTTTATCAGTCTTAACTATAGGATTCTTGCTGTAACTATTGTATTTATTGGTTTGAGCTGTGTGTTTACTTTTGAGACTACGAGGCGGTACCTTGGGAGTTCTCCCTGCACATTTACTTTTGAGACTACGAGGCAGTACCTCGGGAGTTCTCCCTGCACATTTATTTTTGAGACTACGAGACGGTATCTCAGGAGATCCCGTGTTGAGTATTTACTTTTGGGACTACGAGACGGTATCTCGGGAGTGCCTCTGTTGTTATCACATTATGTTGTGTTGTTATTGCCTTGTGAATACTTTTTGTTAACTTCTCCATTTTACTTCATTTTATTATATCATCTTTCTTATTATTATATCCCAGTAAGGCCCAGACCTGACCTCGTCACTACTCTACCGAGGTTAGGCTTGGCACTTACTGGGTACCGTTGTGGTGTACTCATGCTACTCTTCTGCACATGTTTTGTGTGTAGATCCAGTGCTTTTTATTAGCCCCGCTACTAGCTGAGAGTGCTTGCTGCTGTACGGAGACTTCAAGGTACATTTGTCGCGTCCGCAGACCTCGGAGTCCTCCTCTATTCTCTCCTATGTCATTTACCTTTCGTACTTCTTTTATTAGACTCTGGTGTATAGAGATACTAGTTTTTCTTCTGTAGCTTATGACTTATGATATTCCCGATTTTGGGAATACTGTGTATTACTAGAGTGTTAGTTATTGTGCATGATGAGCGGCATTATTACCAGTTATTTAGTTATCTGTTGCAGTTAGTTGTTAAGTTTTACTTCCATTTTGTTATTTCCGTATTTTTGTTAGGCTTACCTAGTCGTAGAGACTAGGTGCCGTCACGACGTCTTACGGAGGGAGAATTGGGTCGTGACAAGTTGGTATCAGAGCCCTAGGTTCATATGTGTCATGAGTCACAATCCAGTTTATTATAGTCTCACGAATTGGTACAGAGACGTCTGTACTTATCTTTGGGAGGCTATGGAACTGTTAGGAAAAATTACACTCCTTGATTCCTTGTCGTGCGAAAATTGTTGACTTCAAAATTCTAAACTTCTGTATTATATTTTCTCATAGATGGTGAGGACACGTACAACAGAATCTGATGACCAGGCACCCGCGCCCCCTACTAGAGTCGCGGTAGGCCGGGGTTGGGGTAGAGGCCGAGAATGTCCATGTGGTGTAGCTAGAGCACCCGCACGAGATACTACAGAGGAGCCCCCAGTAGCTCCAGCTGGAGGGCAGACACCTGAGATACATGTTGCTGCACCAGCCATTCAGGAGACTCTAGCCCAGTTTCTAAGCATGTTCAGCACCTTAGCTTAGGCTGGATTGATTCCACTTGCTCCTACCACATCTCAGGCCGGGGGAGGAGCACTGACTCCCGTCACCGGTACTCTAGAGCAGCGGGTTCAGGTCGACCAGGTTCTAGAGATTATACTGATGCAGCCGGTAGCTCTAGCTCAGCCCAAGATTAGGGCAGCAGTTTCTGAGGCGGAGCAGCTCAGACTTGAGAAATACAAGAAATACCACCCTCCTACCTTCAGTGGATTGGCGTCAGAGGATGCCCAGGGTTTTCTGGAGGATTGTTACTATATTCTTCGTACTATGGGCATAGCGAAGTCGAGTGGAATTTCTTTTACTGCATTCCAACTTAGAGGAGCAGCCTATCAGTGGTGGCGTGCTTATGAGTTAGGTAGTCCGGCTGAGGCAGCTTCATTTACATGGACTCAGTTCTCGAACATGTTCTTGATGGAGTATGTTCCTCGGAGTCTCAGAGATGTGTGGCGCGTGGAGTTTGAGCAGTTACGCCATGGTGCTATGACTATGTCAAAGTATGCAATTTGCTTTAGTGATTTGGTCTGACATGCACCAGCCTTGGTTTCCACAGTTCGAGAGAGGGTTCATCGGTTTATTAAGGGACTCCACCCCAGTATCAGGCTTAACATGGCCCGGGAGTTGGAGATGGATATTTCTTACTAGCAGGTTATGAGTATTGCTAGGATATTTGAGGGTATGCTTTCTCGGGAGAGAGAGAGGAGAAGGAGGCAAAGAAGTCTCGAGAGTCTTGCACTTATAGTGGTGCTCGTACTCCAGCTACAGTTCGCCATGGTAGGGGTTATGTGAGTCGCCCCATTCATTCATCACTTCCAGCCGCCAATGGTATTTCGGCCCCTTCTAGGCCCCATGAGCCTTATTATGCACCACCAATATCTAGTGCGCCTCCTGCACGGGGTGTTTTTAGCGGTCAGTCCAGCAGACTTGGCCCGAGCCAGTCATAGCAGCCACGCCCTCCGAGAGGTTGTTTTGAGTGTGGCGACACTCTCCATATGGTGAGGGATTGCCCCAGACTTAGGAGGGGTGCACCTCCACAGACTTCTCAGCCACCGCGTGCTCCACCGGGTCCTCAGGCTATGACTAGAGCACCAGCTACTGCCCCACCTGCTCATCCAGCTCGAGGTGGAGGTCGGGGAGGTCGAGGTCACCCTAGAGGGGAAGGCCAGGCCAAATATTATGCTCTTCCCGCTCGTACAAAGTCTATCATTACAGGTATCATTCTGGTCTGTCATAGAGATGCGTCGGTTTTATTTGATCCAGGCTCCACTTATTCCTATGTGTCCTATTATTTTGCCATGTATTTGGGCATATCTCGTAATTCTTTGAGTTCTCCTATTTATGTGTCTACACCTGTGGGAGATTCTATTATTGTTGACCGTGTGTATCGGTCATATTTGGTTGTTCTTAGTGGTTTTGAGACCATAGCCGATTTATTATTGCTTAGTATGATAGATTTTGATATTATCTTGGGCATGGACTTGTTGTCGCCCCATTATGCTATTCTTGATTGTCACGCTAAGACCGTGATGTTGGCTATGCCAGGATTACCACGATTTGAGTGGCAAGGTACCTTAGAGCATACTCCTAGCGGAGTTATTTCATTTCTTAAAGCTCAACGAATGGTTGAGAAGGGGTGTGACGCGTATCTGGCTTATGTGAGAGATGTCAGTATTGATACCCCTACATTTGAGTCAGTTCCAGTAGTGAGGGACTTTCCAGATGTTTTTCCAGCTGATCTTTCGGGCATGCCGCCCGACAAAGATATTTTGACTTTGGCATTGATTTGTTGCCGGGCACTCAGCCCATATCTATTCCTCCATATTGCATGGCTCCTCCTGAGCTGAAAGAGTTGAAGGAGTAGTTACAGGAGTTTCTTGATAAGGGCTTCATTCGTCCCAGTGTTTCACCTTGGGGTGCTCCTGTCTTATTTGCGAAGAAGAAATATGGTTCTATGCGTATATGCATTGATTATCGCCAGTTGAACAAAGTCACAGTGAAGAACAGGTGCCATTCCCCCGTATTGATGACCTATTTGATCTGTTACAGGGTGCCAGAGTGTTTTCCAAGATTGACTTACGTTTAGGCTATCATCAATTGAAGATTCGGGAGTCAGATATCCCGAAGATTGCTTTTAGGACTCGGTATAGTCACTACGAGTTTCTTGTGATGTCATTTGGACTGACTGTAATGACCCGACTTTTTGTTTTAAGAATTAATGCCCCGTCCAGCGACTTAAGGTCCCGAGCAACTTCGTAATATGTATTATGACTTGCGTTTGTGGTCGAGACTGGTTTTTGGAAGGTTCAGAATTAAATTGAAAGAGAAATTCTCATTTTTAAAGCTTAAATGGAAAGAGTTGACCGGAGAATTGACTTTTGAGCAAACGACTATGTAATGGAATTTTGATGATTTTAATAGCTTCGTATGGTGATTTCAGACTTAGGTGTATGTCCGAATTTGTATTTGGAAGTTCGTAGGTCAATTCGACGCATTTTGGTGAAAGTTGGAAATTGAAGATTTTTGGAAAGTTCGATCGAAGGTTGAATTTTTGATAACGAGGTCGGATTTTGATTCTGAAAATTGGAACAGCTCCATTATGTCATTTATGACTCACGTGCAAAATTTGAAGTTATTCCGTATTGATTTGATATGTTTCGGCGCAAAATATAAAAGTTGGAAGATTTGAAAACTCATAATTCAATTCGACGCATGATTCGTAGTTTCGGCATTGTTTGACATGGTTGGAAGCCTCGACTAAGTTTGTATTGTATTTTAGGACATGTTGGTATATTTGGTTAACGTTCCGAGGGACTCGGGTGAATTCTGGATGGTTAACGGATTGATTTTGGACTTGAAGGAACTTCTGGAAATCTGTTGCTGGTTTTTCGCTTCTGCGAAAGCCTCATCGCAGAAATGAGGTTGAGCTCGCAGAAGCGACATTGGGATGCCTGGGAATAGGTGGAGGTGCGATGCATGTTCCGCACCTACGGGACCACAGAAGTGGAGGTTGGATCGTAGAAGCGACGAGCTTCGCAGGTGCGCGTTTGGCCATCGCTTCTACGATTGCACAGAAGCGGCACTCTGTCCGCAGGTGCGACCTTTGGCTGGACAGTGCACCTTCACAGAAGCAGAATTTTTCTCACAGAAGCGAGCCCGCAAATGCTACCAATTTATCCGCAGAAGCAGAAATGGACAGAAACATTAAGGACCAAAATTGGTCATTTTGGCATTTTCGATTAGGATTTTTGGAGCTCGGTTTTGGGGCGATTTTGAAGGGATTCTTCACGACTTTGACTTGGTTAAGTGTTATACATCCTAAAATGATTATATTTCATGAATCTATGGTTATATTCATCATTTATTTCGGATTTAAATGGAAGAAATCAAGATTTGTTTTAAATTTTTCAAAAACGGAAATTCAAGATTTGGAGGACGGTTTTTTATTGGAATTCGATAAAATTGGTATGGTTGAACTCGTATCGGAATGGATGTTCGAATTTCGTGAAAATTCTGTCGAGTTCTGAGAGGCGAGTCCCGCGTTGACTTTGGTTGACTTTTTAATGCAAAATTTTAAGTTGACATTTTATTATCCGGACTTGTTTCCGATGAATTTTAATGAAGTTATACAACTAATTTGGATAGATTTGAGCTGTCCGAAGGTCAATTCAAGCAAGAAGGCTATTTTGGAATATCGGCCTAACTTTAAAAAGGTAAGTATCTTGCCTAACCTTGTGTGGGGGAAGTTCCCCTTAGGAATTGAGTCTTATGTGGAAATTTGTAATTGAAAATCCTGTACGCGAGGTGAAATTCATAGACACCTTTATGTATTAAATTGAAAAATTATTGGAACTTAGTAAATCCTTGATTTGTCATGCCTCATTCCTTGTTTGTCGGGTTGGTATGTTACATGATAATTTGGTGTGATTGCTACTTGGATTTTTATGTGAATTCCGTGTGTTTGTTGATTTGATATTTCTTGGAAATAATCACATTATGGATTTTCCATCTGCAATTAATTAAATAAGTTGAAATTGAGGCGTTAATATATTTATCAAAAATTGGATTAAAGAAGGTGTTGTCCTATGCTGAGTTACTTTTCCATCTCTGTTGTTGTTTTTGAGGTTTTATATACGTTGTGTGGAGCTTTGGACTATTGGTTGAGAAATTTATTGATTTGGCTATATCTTTGGAATTTGGTTGTGGTCAGTGGGCAAATTGTGATATTAATTGTTGAATTGTGTTATCAATTAAACACTCTTCTTGATGTTATTTATGATTCCTACCTTGCTTGTTGATGATATACATGTGCTTGGTAAGGAAGAGTGTAAAGCACGAAGGGTGATGTCGTGCCATTTCATATATATTATCATATGAGGGAGAGTGTAAAGCACGAAGGGTGATGCCATGCCATTTGAGAGTGTAAAGCACGAAGGGTGATGCCGTGTCATTTGAGAGTGTAAAGCGCGGAGGGCGATGCCGTGCCAATTGAGAGTGTAAAGTATGAAGGGTGATGCCTTGCCATTTCAATTATATTATCACGTGAGGATGAGAGTAAAACCACGAAGGGTGATGTCGGGCCATTATTTTTGTATTATCATTTGTTCATGGCACGAAGGGTGTTTCCGTGCAGGTGAGGACAAGAAACATACATTATATTGTGATATCTTTTCGTTGTGTATACATTTATGGCTTTATCTTGAGATGTTATTGTGCACCTATATTTTCTATGTGACTTGTAGTTGTTGTTGCTTCCTATGTGCCTCCCACTTTATTTATTTTATTGTTATTGGTATTTTTCCCACCTAGTTGGTATTGTTATATGAATGCATGGTGAGAAAGAGATAAATGCACGAAGGGTGTTGTCGTGCCAATTGATTTGATATATATATATATATATATATATATATATATATATATATATATATATATATATTGGGTGAGAATGAGACAAGTGCATGAAGGTATTGTCGTGCCATTTGATGTGATATGTTAAATATATTTCTCACACCAGGAAAGTTAAATGAGGTGTCACATGGTGACTTTTAGTTGAAAGAATTATATTTGAAAGATATCTACTTGAAAGAATTATATTTGAAAGGTATTTACTCGAAAGAATTATATTTGAAAGATATTTACTTGAAATAATTATATTTGAAGGATATTTATTTGAAAGAGTTATATTTGAAAGATATTTACTCGAAAGAATTATATTTGAAAGATATTTATTTGAAAGAATTATATTCGTAAGATATTTATTTGAAGGACTTGATTAATTGACTGTACTTGTGTTTATTAATCGTTTGAGCATTATTTATGGTGTTCTTGCTGCCTTGCTATTTAAATAACTAGTTGATTTGTGTTGCTATCGCTGCTATTTGTTTTCTATTATTTTTGTATATTATATTGCACAGGTAATTGACTAGTGAGTGTCTTGACTGTATCTCGTCACTACTCCATTGAGGTTAGTCTTGATACTTACTGGGTACCGACCGTGGTGTACGCATACTACACTTCTGCACATTTTTGTGCAGAGCCAAGTATTGGATATATCGGATTCGGTCACATATTAGAGTTGGATCGCAAGGATTCAAGGTAGGACTGCTTGGTCATCGCAGTCCCTTGGAGTCTTTTTATTTTATTATACCGTTAATTTCTTATTCGAGCAGTATTGTATATTCGACCCTCGAGATAATTTCATGTATTCAGTTGGAGTTTGTGACTCAGTATTACCAGTCTTGGGAGGTGGTCTGAATATTTCCGCTGTTGGTTTTGACACTTGTATTATAATTATATGTTTTTTAAAAAATGGCTTGAATTGTTATTATAATCGGCTTACTTAGTCTTAGAGACTAAGTGCCATCACGACGCCTGTGGTGGGATTTTGGGTTGTGACAAGTTGGTATCAGAGCTCTAGGTTCATAGGTTCTACGAGTCACGAACGACTCTAGTAGAGTCTTGCGTATCGGTACGGAGATGTCTGTACTTATCTTCGAGAGGCTACCGAACTATTAGGAAATTTCCACTTCTTTCAATCCTATCATGCGGATTTGTTGATTTTGGAATTTGAGCCTTTATATCTCTATTCTCTAACAAATGGTGAGGACATGTGCTACCGTGTCAGCTGAGAAAACACCCACGCATACTGCTAGGGCCATAAGAGGCCGGAGCCAAGTATAAGCCAAGGTAGAGTCCGAGGAAGGGCACGTGTCACAGCTAGAGAACCTGTCAGAGTAACAATTGAGGAGCCGCCAGTAGCTCCGGTTGGGGGACAGGTACTGGAAGCACCTGTTGTTACCCCCGGACTTCAGGAGACTTTAGCACAGTTCCCAAACATGTTTCATACATTAACTCAGTCAGGATTGATCTCCGTTTCACCAAACGTCTCACAGATAGGGGAGGAGCCCAAACTCCTACCGACCGTACTCCAAAGCAACAAGTTCTCATTGGTCAGGTTCTGGGTATAGTACTAGTACAACCTGTTATTCCGGTTCAGCCTGAGGTCAGGCCAGAGACATTAGAAGAAGAACAAAAGAGACTTGAGAGATTAAAGAGGTATAGTCTACCTACTTTTGGTGGCAAAACTACAAATAATTCCTAGGGATTTCTAGAATAGTGTCACCGTATTCTCCGAACCATGGGTATTGTAGAAATGAGCGGAGTTTCCTTTACTATATTTCAGTTGTCAGGAGCAGCGTATCAATGGTGGCAAGTTTATGAAGAGGATAGACTAGTCGATGCAACACCACCAACTTGGGCTCAATTTTCAGAGATGTTTTGGAAAGAGTTTTTTCCCCAGACTCTCCGGGATGCGTGGCGCACAGAGTTTGAACGGTTGCGTCAGGGCACCATGACGGTGTCAGAATATGCCATTAGGTTCAGTGAGTTAGCCCGTCATGCTCCTATCTTGGTTCCTACAGTTAGAGAGCGACTCCGCAGATTTATTGAAGGGCTCGATTATGATTTTTAAAAATATGTATGTCTCGAGAGTTGCAAACTAACATTCCATTTCAGCAAGTAGTAGAGATTGCCAGGATGTTAGAACGTGTTCGAAATGAAGTAAATGAGTCTAAGGAGGACAACAGGTCTCGAAATTTTTGAGAATTCAGTGGATTCTATTCTGCAGATATGACTCATCATGGCAGAGGCCCGGGCAATCGGTTAGCCCAGTCCGCAACTCAAAATACTCATAGTGTTCCAATTAATACTTTTAGTGCACCACCGACACGAGGTTCTTACAGTGGTTATTTTAGTTATCCGGCACAGACTCAGTACGAGCAGTTGCGACCTCAGATGGGTTGTTATGAGTGTGGTGTTACCAGGCACATCATGAGAGTTGGTCCCAAACTTGGGAGAGGCGAATTTCATCAAAACACTCAGGCTACAGGCTTTATTCTGGTTAATACTCCATGTGCACAACTAGTTAGGGGTAGAGGACATGCGGGTAGAGGGCGCCAAAGAGGTGGAGGCCCAACCCGTTGATATAATTGTTATCAATTGGCTGAGGTTGATAACTAGATGGTGTAGTTATATGTATGATTTAATTTATAATAAAAGGAGAACTATTCTTATTTTGATTCGATTCTGATTATCGAGATGAGAACTCCTTTCATTCTCCTTATATGGTGGATTTGTGAATTTGTACTCCACTCCCGTGTTTATCCCTGTTGGGAGATGTGATGGTGTTAACCTGTGTCTATCATTTTTGTTTTGTACATTATTGTGGGCTATGAGTCCAAATGTGACTTTATTTCTCACTATAGTGGGTTTTGATGTGATTTCGGAATAATTGATTTCACTTTTATGAATTAAATGCCCTATTGGAATGGGGGTTCATTATGTGTTGTGAAAATTATTTACGAAATTTATTGAAAAGAAGAAAGAAAGGAAATTGAAAATTTAAATTGGCACAATGTGCAAAATACTTGTGATTCGGAGTTGAGGACGAGATCCTCGCATTTTTATATGATGTGAAATATTTAAACTGGGTTACGAGCCGCGATGGAAGTTATATAAAGACGAGGTCCTTGTGGTGAAAACTTTATGAGTTTAAATTCTCCCTTTGTGAAATTAAATTTGTACCATAGTATTAATAGGAAGTCATGCCTGTTAGACTTATTTGATAATTCTTTTATGTGTTTTTGTGTATATTTATCCATAATTGTGGGGGTAAATATTGAGTTTTAGCCTACGAGGTGAGTGCGCATTAAACGTGACTCGTTAATTCGGGTAAATAATTATGAGGTCTTCACGCCTCGCGTGTTGCTGGCAGAGTTGGAAAAATAAATTTGAAGCGAGATTTGGTTAATGTGGAATTAATTGGGGGATGTTGGAATTAATTATGAACAGGTATTATGACCAGAGATGTGGTTATGGGCATACATATGATGTGTGCGTAGGCACGAATTGCTATAGCCAGTTGAGACTAATACCGTGTGTTGATGTGGAAAAAAAAATCAGGCCTTTTGAAAATGTTTAGAGTGTAAGAATTTGGTTTTAAAGTTTATAAGTATGGATAAAAGAAATAATATCAACTGAGATGGTATTGTCGGACCCATGTTAAATTGCGGGACGTAGAATCACCTGCGAGTATGTGTGTAAGAATACACTCAGTAATTGAATGTCATCAGAAAGATTCTTAGCACGTTCGAGGACGGACGTATGTTTAAGAGGTGGAGAATGTAACGACTCGACTTGTCATTTTAAGAATTAATGCCATGTTCGGCGACTTAAGGTCCTGAGCTACTTCGTAATATGTATTATGACTCGCGTGTGCGTTCGAGGCTGGTTTTTGGAAGGTTCGGAATTAAATTGAAAGAGAAATTCTCATTTTTGAAGCTTAAATAGAAAGAGTTAACCGGAGATTTGACTTTTGAGCAAACGACTCCAGAATGGAATTTTGATGATGTCAATAGCTTCGTTTGGTGATTTTGGACTTAGGCGTATGTCCGGATTTGGATTTGGAAGTTCGTAGGTCAATTCGACGCATTTTGGCGAAAGTTGGAAATTGAAGATTTTTGGAAAGTTCGACCGAAGGTTGAATTTTTGATAACAAGGTCGGCTTTCAATTTCGGAAATTGGAACAGCTCCATTACATCATTTATGACTCACGTGAAAATTTTGAAGTCATTCCGTGTTGATTTGATACGTTTCGGCGCAAAATATAGAAGTTGGAAGATTTGAAAACTCATAATTTGATTCGATGCCCGATTCGTAATTTTGGCATTGTTTGTCGTGGTTGGAAGCCTCGACTAAGTTAGTATTATATTTTGGGACATATTGGTATATTTGGTTAAGGTCCTGAGGGCCTCGGGTGAATTCCGGATGGTTAACGGACTGATTTTGGACTTGAAGGAACTTCTGGAAATCTATTGCTGGTGTTTTCGCTTCTGTGAAAGCCTCGTCATAGAAGTGAGGTTGAGCTCACAGAAGCGACATTGGGAAGCCTGGGCAGAGGTCGCAGGTGTGATGCATGTTCTGCACCTGCGGGACCGCAGAAGCGGAGGTTGGATCACAGAAGCGACGAGCTTCGCAGGTGCGCGTTTGGCCATCGCTTTTGCGATTGTGCAGAATCGGCACTCTGTCCGCAGGTACGACCTTTGGTTGGACAGTACACCTTCGCAGAAGCAAAAGTTTTCTCGCAGAAGCGAGCCCGCAAATGCGACCAATATATCCGCAGAAGCAGAAATGGACAAAAATATTAAGGACCAAAACTGGTCATTTTGCCATTTTCGATTGGGATTTTTGGAGCTCGGTTTTGTGGCTATTTTGGAGGGATTCTTCACAACTTTGACTTGGGTAGGTGTTATACATCCTAAAATGATTATATTTCATGAATCTATGGTTATATTCATCATTTATTTCGGATTTAAATGGAAGAAATCAATATTTTTATAAAACTTTTCAAAAACGGAAATTCAAGATTTGGAGGACGATTTGTTATTGGAATTCGATAAAATTAGTATGGTTGAACTCGTATCGGAATGAGTATTCGGATATAGCAAAAATTCTGTCGGTTTTCGAGAGGCGGGCACCGCGTTAACTTTGGTTGATTTTTAATGCAAAATTTTAAGTTGACGTTTTATTATCCGGACTTGTTTCCGATGAATTTTAATGAAGTTATACATTAATTTGGATAGATGTGAGCTGTCCGGAGGTCAATTCAAGTAAGAAGGCTATTTTGAAATATCGGCCTAACTTCAAAAAGGTAAGTATATTGCCTAACCTTGTGTGGGAGAATTTTCCCTTAGGCATTGAATCCTATGTGGAAATTTGATAATTGAAAACCCTGTATGCGAGGTGACGAGTACGTACTTGATTTATATGTGTAAATTATATCGGTTGAAATTCGTAGGCACTCTTATGTATTAAATTAGAAAATTGTTGGAACTTAGTAAATCCTTGATTTGTCATGCATCATTCCTTGTTTGTCGGGCTGGTATGTTATATGATAATTTGGTGTGATTTCCACTTAGATGTTTATGTAAATTTCGTGTGTTTATTGATTTGATATTTCTTGGAAATAATCACAGTATGGATTTTCTATCTGCAATTAATTAAATAAGTTTAAATTGAGGCGTTAATATATTTATCAAAAATTGGATTAAAGAAGGTGTTGTCTTATGCTGAGTTACTTTTCCTTCTCTATTGTTGTTTTTGAGGTTTTATATACGTTGTGTAGAGCCTTGGGCTATTTGTTGAGAAATTTATTGATTTGGCTACATCTTTGGAATTTGGTTGTGGTTAGTGGGTAAATTGTGATATGAATTATTGAATTGTGTTGTCATTTAAATACTCTTCTTGATATTATTTATGATTCCTACCTTACTTGTTGATGATATACATGTGCTTGTTAAGGAAGAGTGTAAAGCACGAAAGGTGATGACATGCCATTCCATATATTATCATGTGAGGGAGAGTGTAAAGCACGAAGGGTGATGTCGTGCCATTTGAGAGTGTAAAGAACAAAGGGTGATGTCTTGTCATTTGAGAGTGTAAAGCACGAAGGGTGATGCCGTGCCAATTGAGAGTGTAAAGCACGAAGGGTGATGTTTTCTATGTTTTCTATCTTGAGATGTAATTGTGCACCTATGTTTTCTATGTGCCTTGTAGTCATTGTTGCTTCTTGTGTACCTCCCACTTTATTTCTTTTATTGTTATTAGTATTTTTCCCACCTAGTCGGTACTACTATATGTATGCACGGTGAGAAAAAGATAAATGCACGAAGGGTGTTGCGATGCCAATTGATTTGATCTACGTATATATATATATATATATATATATATATATATATATATATATATATATATATATATATATATATATAGAGAGAGAGAGAGAGAGAAAGAGAGAGAGAGAGAGAGAGATTGTGGGTGAGAATAAGACAAGTTCACAAATGTATTGCCGTGCCATTTGATGTGATATGTTGAATATATTTCTCACACCGGGAAAGTTAAATGAGGTGTCACATGGTAACTTTTACTTGAAAGAATTATATTTGAAAGATATTTACTTGAAAGAATTATATTTGAAAGATATTTACTTGAAATAATTATATTTGAAAGATATTTACTCGAAAGAATTATATTTGAAAGATATTTACTTGAAAGAATTATATTTGTAAGATATTTATTTGAAGGACTTTATTAATTGATTGTACTTGTGTTTATTAATCGTTTGAGCAGTATTTATGGTGTTCTTGCTGCCTTGCTGTTTAAATCACTAGTTGATTGGTGTTGCTATCACAACTATTTATTTTCTATTATTTTTGTATACTATATTGCACAGGTTATTGACTAGTTAGTGTCTTGACTGTACCTCATCACTACTCCACCGAGGTTAGTCTTGATACTTACTGGGTACCGACCATGGTATAATCATACTACACTTCTGTACATTTTTGTGCAGAGCCATGTATTGGAGATATCGGATTCTGTCAGAGATTAGAGTATGATCGCAAGGATTCAAGGTAGGACTGCTTGGTCGTCGCAGTCCCTTGGAGTCTTTCCATTTTATTGTACTATTAATTTCTTATTCGAGCAGTATTGTATATTCGACCCTCGAGATAATTCCATGTATTCAGTTAGAGTTCATGACTCAGTATTACCAGTCTTGGGAAGTGGTCTGAATATTTTCGCTATTGGTTTTGACACTTGTATTATAATTTATTTATTTTTTAAATGGCTTGAATTGTTATTATAATCGGCTTACTTAGTCTTAGAGACTAAGTGCCATCACGACGCCTGTGGTGGGATTTTGGGTCGTGACACTGACCAACGCCCCAGAAGCATTTATGCACTTGATGCACAGTGTGCTCAAACCCTATCTTGACTCATTCGTCATTGTGTTTATTGACGACATTCTGGTGTACTCCCAGATTCGGGAGGATCATGAGCAGCACCTGAGGACTGCGCTTCTGATCTTGAGAGAAAAGAAGTTATATGCAAAATTTAAGTGTGAGTTTTGGCTAGTCTCAGTGACATTCTTGGGTCATGTAGTATCGAGTGATGGGATCCAGGTGGATCAAAAGAAGATTGAAGCGGTGCAGAGTTGGCCCAGACCGTCCTCAGCTACGGAGATCCGGAGTTTTTTTGGTTTGGCAGGGTATTACCGTTGATTTGTAGAGGATTTCTTATCTATTGTAGCACCTATGACTAGGCTGACCTAGAAGGGTGCTCCATTCAGATGGACAGAGGAGTGTGAGGAGAGCTTTCAAAAGCTCAAGACAGCTTTGACTACAGCCCCAGCATTGGTATTGCCTACAGGTTCAGGATCTTATACTGTATATTGCGATGTGTCATGGATTGGTCTCGACGTGGTGTTGATGCAGGCCAGTAGGGTGATTGTCTATGCGTCTAGACAGCTGAAGGTGCATGAAAAGAACTATCCTGTCCACGACCTTGAGTTAGCAGCTATTGTTCATGTCTTGAAGATTTGGCGGCACTATTTGTACGGTGTCCCTTGTGATATTTATACCGATCACCGGAGTTTGCTGCATCTGTTCAAGTAAAAGGATCTTAACTTGCGTCAGCGGAGGTGGTTGGAGCTGCTTAAAGATTATGATATCACCATTTTGTACCATCCCGGGAAGGCTAATGTGGTGGTCGATGCTTTGAGTCGTCGGGCGGGGAGTTTGAGCTTAGCATATCTACCAGCAGCAAAGAGGCCATGGGCATTGGATGTTCAGGCCTTAGCCAGCCAGTTTGTTAGATTGGATATTTTTGAGCCGAGTCGAGTATTGGCTTGTGTGGTCTCTCGACCTTCTCTTTATGATCATATCAGAGAGCGTCAGTATGATGACCCCCATCTGCTTGTCCTTAAGGACACGGTTCAGCACGGTGATGCTAAGGAGGTCACTATTGTAGATGATGGTGCATTGAGGATGCAGGGTAGGCTATGTGTGCCCAATGTAGATGGGCTACGTGAGTTGATTCTCCAGGAGGGTCACAGTTCGCGGTACTCCATTCATCCTGGTGCCGCGAAGACTTATCAGGACTTGAGGAAGCATTACAGGTAGAGGAGAATGAAGAAGGACATAGTGGAATATGTAGCTCGGTGTCTAAATTGCCAGTAGGTGAAGTATGAGCATCAGTGGCCAGGTGGGTTGCTTCAGAAGTTAGAGATTCCGGAGTGGAAATGGGAGCGAATCACTATGGATTTCCTTGTTGGGCTTCCACGGACTCAGTGGAAGTTTGATGCAGTATGGGTGATTGTGGATAGCTGACCAAGTCAGCTCATTTCATTCCTGTGATGACTACCTATTCTTCCGAGCAGTTGGCTCGAATTTATATCCGCGAGATTGTCAGGGTTCATGGCGTACCGGTATCTATCATCTATGACCAGGGTACGCAATTTACATCACGGTTCTGGAGGGATGTACAACAGGAGTTGGGTACTCGGGTTGAGTTGAGCACAACATTTCACCCTCAGGCGAACGGACAGTCCGACCACACTATTCAGATACTGTAGGATATGCTCTGTGCTTGTGTAATAGATTTTGGGGGTGCTTGGGACCAATTCTTACCACTTGTGGAGTTTGCTTAAAATAATAGTTATCAACCGAGCATTCATATGGCACCGTATGAGGCCTTATATGGGAGGCGGTGTCGATCTCCAGTGGGTTGGTTCGAGCTGGGCGAGGCTAGATTATTGGGTACAGACTTGGTTCAGGATGCTCTGAAGAAGGTTAAGGTGATTTAGGATCGACTTCGCACAGCCCAGTCCAGACAGAAGAGTTATGCGTATTTGAGGGTTCGCGATGTTGCATTCATGGTTGGGGAGGGTGTCACCCATAAAGGGTGTTCTGAGGTTCGAAAAGAAGGGCAAGCTGAGCCCAAGGTTTATCGGCTCATTTGAGGTGCTGCGATGTGTGAGAAAGGTTGCTTATGAGCTTTCCTTGCCTCCCAGTCTAGCATGAGTTCATCCAGTATTCCATGTTTCGATGCTCCAAAAGAATTACGGCAATCCGTATTATGTGTTGGATATCAGCTCAGTCCAGTTGGATAAGGATCTATCTTATGTTGAGGAGCCGGTGGCTATTTTGGATAGGCAGGTTCGAAAGCTAAGGTCAAAGAGCATTGCTTCCGTGAAGGTTCAGTGGAGGGGTCAACCGGTCGAGGAGGCGACTTGGGAGACCGAGCATGATATGCGCAGCCGTTATCCTCATCTTTTCACCACTTCAGGTATGTCTCTATACTCGTTCGAGGACGAACAGTTATTTTAAGAGAGGGAGGATGTAACGACCTGGCCGGTCATTTTGAGAGTAATAGCCCTGATCCCCTACTTATTGCTTTCCTCGTATCTTTATTCTGCTTATGTGACTTGCCGAGATGTACCGTAGTTGGAACTATGAGAAGACGACTCCAGAATGGAGTTTCGTCTGTTCCATTAGCTCCGTTGGGTAATTTTGGACTTAAGATCGTGTCCGGATTGTGTTTTGGAGGCCTGTAGCTAAATTAGGCTTGAAATGGAGAAAGTTGAATTTTTGGGAAGTTTGACCGGAAGTGGACTTTTTGATATCAGTGTCGGATTCTAATTTCGGAAGTTGGAGTAGGTCCGTAATGTCGAATATGACTTGTGTGCAAAATTTGAGGTCAATCGGATGTGGTTTGATAGGTTTCGGCATCGGTTGCAGAAGTTTGAAGTTTCAAAGTTCATTAAGTTTGAATTGGAGGGTAATTCATGTTTTAGCATTGTTTGATGTGATTTGAGGGCCCAACTAAGTTCGTATGGTATTTTAGGACTTGTTGGTATGTATGGTTGAGGTCTTGTGGGCCTCGGGTTGATTTCGGATGCTTAACGGATCGAAATTGGACTTGTGTAAGTTGCTGAAGCTTTCAAGCTTCTGGTGTAATCGCACCTGCGGTGGGGTGACCGTAGGTGCGGACTCGCACGTGCGGAAGGAGGAGCGAGATGCGGATTTGGGCATCCCAGGCTGGGTTCGCAGGTGCGGATCTATTTGCGCATAAGCGGCCTCGCTTATGTGGTAGAATGGTGTCCAGGAGCAGTGAGGGTCGAAGATGCGGCTCCTTGGTCGTAGGAGCGCATTTGCAGGTGCGGTGTTTCTCTCGCAGGTGCTGACCCAAGGGACTTAAGTTTAGTCTGCTCCTGCGATGGAATTTCCGCGGGTGCGGCATCGCATGTGCGATTATAGGCCCGCAGATGCGAAATAGCTGGGCAGAAAAGGGCCAAGTTCGAGGGTTTTATCCCATTTTCAATTTTGGGACTTTGAGAGCTCGTATTAATGCGATAATTCAAGGGTTTTTCAGAGAAAACTATTGGGTAACGATTCCTAACTCATTTATGGTTATACTCCATTAATCTATAGTTGAAATCATCATTTAATTAAGGAGTTTGGTTGAGAAATTTGGGAAAAAGTTGGAAAGTTCTTCAAATAAATTTTCGAGTTTTGATTCGGATTTTGATATCGGATTTGGATAATTTTGGTACGAGTGAACTCGTGGTTGATTGGGTGTTCGTATTTTTTGACTTTTACCCGATTCCAAGACGTGGGTTCGAGTCAACTTTTCATGGTGATTTTTGAATTTCTTGTTAAAGTCTTGATTTCATTAATTAGCTTAGTCTATGATAGTTGTATTTATGATATGTAATTGTGTTTGTCTAGATTCGATCCATTCAGAGTCGGATAATCGAGGAAAAGGTATTCTTACTGATTGATTTGAGCTTGGTTCGAGGTAAGTGGCTTGCCTAACCTTGTGTGGGGGAAATTCCCTTAGGATTTGGTACTGTTGTGATATGTGAGCGTCGTGCACGTGAGGTGACGAGTGTGTACACAGGCTATTTATTGTAATACCTGATTTTTACTGAGTAGTAACATGTTTTCATCTTAATTGAGTTATATCAGCGTGTGTAGTTATCCTGCTTACTCTAATATCGCATGTCTACGTGCTTTAACTACTTATTTGAACTTTGTGCAGCATGCCTAGTTGATTTCCTCTTTCTCCTTGATTTTATCAGTCTTAACTGTAGGATTCTTATTGTAACTGTTGTATTTATCGGTATGAGCTGTGTGTTTACTTTTGAAACTACGAGGCGGTACCTCGGGAGTTCTTCCTGCACATTTACTTTTGAGACTACGAGGCGATACCCGGGAGTTCTCCTTGCACATTTACTTTTAAGACTGTGAGGCGGTACCTCGGGAGTTCTCCCTGCATATTTACTTTTGGGACTACGAGACGGTATCTCGGGAGCGCCCCTGTTGTTATCACATTGTGTTGTGTTGTTATTGCCTTGTGAATACTTTCTGTTAACTTCTCCATTCTACTTCATTTTATTATATCATCTATCTTATTATTATATCCCAGTAGGGCCCAGACCTGACCTCGTCACTACTCTACCGAGGTTAGGCTTGGCACTTACTGGGTACCATTGTGGTGTGCTCATGCTACTCTTCTGCACATGTTTTGTGTGCAGATCCAGGTGCTTTTTATCAGCCCCGCTACTAGCTGAGAGTGCTTGCTACTGTGCGGAGACTTCAAGGTACATCTGTCGAACCACATACCTCAGAGTCCCCCTTTATTCTCTCCTATGTCATTTTTCTTCCGTACTTCTTTTATTAGACTCTGGTGTATAGAGATACTAATTTTTCTTCTATAGCTTGTGACTTATGATGTTTCGAGTTTGGGGAATACTGTGTATTATTAGAGTGTTAGTTATTGTGCATGCCGAGCGGCATTGTTAAAAGTTATTTAGTTATCTGTTGCAGTTAGTCGTTAAGTTTTACTTCTATTTTGTTATTTTCGTATTTTTGTTAGGCTTACCTAGTCGTAGAAACTAGGTGCCGTCACGACGTCTTACGGAGGGAGAATTGGGTCGTGACACAATAATATTAACATTTGCCTAAGCATGATTTCTAACATGAGTCACGACTCAGTTTCTCTAACACATAAAAATACATGGAAAATATAAGTTAATTGACTATACAGCGCTATGGAATCAACCGAGTCTCAATTTCTATGGTGCATGCCCACATGCCCGTCACCTAGCATGCGCGTCAACTCTTAACAATTCACATAACACGTATAATCAGATTTCATACCCTCAACTCAAAGATTAGAGATGTTACTTACCTCGAACAAACCGAATCCAATGTCGAGCAATCTAAATAATGCTCCAGAAATTCCACTATGCGCGTATCAACTTCCGAACGGCTCGAATCTAGTCACAATTAATTCGATTCAGTCAACACAAATTATAGGAATTTATTCTATACCAAAATACTAATTTTCCAAAAAAAGTCCGAAATTACACTTAAAAATCGCCCGTGGGTCCACATCTCGGAACTCGACAAAAGTTACAAAATATGAACGTCCATTCAACCACGAGTCCAACTATACCAATTTTACCAAATTCCGATATCAACTCGACCCCCAAATCCTCAAATTAAACCAATAGGATTTTCTACATTCTCCAACTTAATTCACCAATTAAATATTAAAAACAACCATGGATTCGGGTAATTTGACTAATATTGAGTTAAGAACACTTATCCCATTGTTTTCCTTGAAAATCTCTCGAAAATCGCCTCTTCCCGAGCTCCAATTCATCAAAAATGGAACCCTATTGTTTGCCCAGCTGTTCTGCCTCTTTTCGTATAACAAACAATCTCGAAACTCTCTTTTCATGTCTCCAATGGATTCCTTATGAAATTTCAGTCAAGTTAGGCTTTTGAATCACCCAATTTGGCCTTAAAATGAGGGAGATATGATGTTTTGAAGATTTAAATGAAGTCTGAAAATTTAAGGGATAAAAAAATGACATTTTCGTAATTATTTTACACCAGAAAATCAGTAATGAAAGAATTTTCGTTTTAGCACCCAAAACTCATTCGGAACCTCCCGGACACAAATCATATATGTGTTTCAATCATAAAATACGCTATAAACCTGCTCGCGCACTCAAAATACCAAAAAGAGGTCATCTTGACCCGATATTGACCATGATCAAACTCTAAATCCTTAACTAGTTTCTCAACCAGTGATCCAAAACACACCCGATCCCTTCGGGACCCTATTCAATCATACCAACAAGTCTTCAAACATGATATGAACTTAGTCAAAACCTCAAATCACATCAAACAATGCTAAAACCACGAATCATACCCCAATTCAAGCTTAACGAAACTAAGAAATTCCAACTTCTACATTCCAAATTCACAAAAGTCAAACTTGGTCAACTCTTCCAACTTAAAGTTTCCTAGTTCAGAATTGTTCTTCCAAATCAATTCCGAATAACCTGAAAACCAAAACTGATGATTCACACAAGTCATAATACATCATGCGAAGCTATTCAAGACTTCAAATATTTGAAAGGAGCGTAAATGTTCAAAATGACAAGTCGGGTCGTTACATTCTCCCCCACTTAAACATATGTTCATCCTCGAACGTGCCAAGAGTCATTCCTAAACCTTCAAATCACTATTCCATCTTACCACGCACATACTCAGGTGTGATACCACGTCACCCTATTTCATATAGACCTGACGACACAACATAATTGAAGATCCTCAATTCAACCTTAGCCCATAAACCTTGGAATTCAATTCCCAACATTCAAGATTTCTTACAAGACCCGAATCTCACATCTACACACTGTATAAGTCTAAACAAGTTGTATCAAACTATAACCATAACCCCATATATAATCACATAACATACTACATAACTCGCAAACTCGCAGCACCATTTTCGATCATAATAATGTCACGACCCAAAATCTCACATGTCGTGATGGTGCCTATCTCGATAGTAGGCAAGCCAATAACCTCAATAAATCCCAAATTCTTTTAAGTTTGAAAATAGAATAATTAGAATTTTATAGAAAATCCCACAATATCTGGTACAATTACACTCCCAAAACCCGGTGTCACTGAGTACATAAGCATCTAAATGATAACAAGTCTGACTTATAGAAACACTGTCTGAAACTATAGAACAGTACAATAACTGAAAGAATGAGAGTCAAGGTCAGCGGACTCCAGGCAACTACCTTGATAGTCTCCAACTGATAGCACTCTGAGATCTAACACTCGCCGTGTCCGAAAGCACATGGATCTTCACACGAGGTGCAGAGTGTAGTATGAGTACAACCAACTCAATAAGTAACAAAACTAACCTCTAGGCTGAAAGTAGTGACGAGCTCCTTATGTACAGTTTAGTACATAAATAATGATATAGAAATGAAGGCATGCTTTCAAGTTTAACAGTTAAACTCAGTACAAGCAAAAATAGATCAATACTGCATGATATGAGGAATATGACATCTCAGTGGTAAGACCTCATGTACTACTGTTTATGGCCAATCCAGCCCAGGGATATTTTATCCCGTATATATATATATACACATCGACTGACAGTTAGTCACTCAGTACCGTATAAGGCCAATCCAGCCCTAGAAAATTCATTCCCAAATGTAAATGATACGGACAAGATTCATGTCCAGAGAAATTCATCACAATATAAACAAGTAAGGCAAGTCCATGCCCTGGGAAGTCCATCCCGGATACATAATCATCTACGCTCACTAGGGGTGTATACAGATTCCGGAGGAACTCCTTCAGCCCAAGCGTGATATAAAGCCGTTATGGCCTACTGCAGGCGGGCAGTCCCGATCCGTATAATAATAAAGCCTATAAGGCCTGCTGCAGGCGGGCAGTCGCGATCCAGAACAATAAAGCCTATAAGGCCTGCTGCGGCGTGCAGCCCGATCCCATAATAATAAAGCTTATAAGTCATGCTGCGGCGTGCAGCCCGATCCCATGATAATAATAATATATATAAAGCTAATATGGCCTGCTGCAGGCGGGCAGCCCCGATCCCACAAATATCCTCACAATGGATGAGCATGACTGAGTATGAAATGTACATTTTAAAATAATTAATTCAATATCAACACGACCCTATGGGTCCCAAAATATCAGCATGTATCCTAAACATGATCTTTAATACGAGCCTCAACTCAATTTCTCTAACACGTGGAGGATACGTGGATAATAACATGATTCTTTAACTTTACAACTCCACAACATTTATTTAAGTCACAATTTCTATGGTGCACGCTCACACGCTCGTCACCTAGCATGTGTGTCACCTCCAACAACTGATATAACACAAAATTCGGGGATTCATACCCTCAGAACCAAGTTTAGAAGTGTTACTTACCTCAAGCCATTTAATTCTTTAATCTGCAATGTCTTTGCCTCGCGTATCGGCCTTCAAACGCCTCGAATCTAGTCATAAATAATTCGATTCAGTCAAAACAAATTATAGGAATTAATTCCATATGAAAATACAGATTTCCCATCAAAATCCGAAATTTCACCCAAAAATTGCCCGTGGGGTCCATGTCTCGTAACCCGACAAAAGTTACAAAATCCGAAAGCCCATTCAACCACGATTCTGACCATACTATTTTTACCAAATTCCGACATCAACTCGACCTCCAAATCCTCACATCTTATTTCAAATCCCTAGGTCCAAATCCCCGATTTATACCTCAAAATCATGTAATCTAGTCGGATTATTCAATGATAATTCAATATTATGGAGTAGAAATGATCACAAGTGACTTACCTCAAGATTTCTAGTGATTTCTTGCTCAAAAGTCGCCCCAAGTCGTGTTCTTTCGTCCAAAAATGTTGAAATGGGCTAAAAAATAAAACTGCTCAATAAAAACACTATTCTGGTCACTAAAAGCCCAATTTCCGTTGCTAAAAGTGCCAAATCTAGCCGCTAAAGGTGCGCATCAGAACCTGTTGCACCAGCAATATTTATTTTTACTAAAAAGGCTCTAACTCCATCATACGAACTCGGAATTCGACGATTCTTGTTCCTATAAGTCAAAATAATAATATGAACCTAGTCGTTCAATCAAAACTCAATTCGGAGCTTATTTTCTTAATGCAATACCAATTTCGCTCGTTAAACAATTAACTTATGTTTCGCGCTAAAAACCCAATCGCTAAAAACCCAACCCGATCATACCATTACCATACAGGTCCAGCCTACTATCCAGTCCTCCTACTTTCTCCTAGTTTCTTCTGAATTACCCTCAAGTTGACACTTCTCCTTGTCAGAACACTACGATCCTTACCTAAATCTCACTACAAGACCTCCTAACATAAAATGACATCGCCCTAAGGCCTATAAGCCACTGTATTCTTCTTAAGCACCTCCATAAGTACCACAACCGAAACGCCCACTCTGAAAGTACCCTATGTGAATTTAAAATTGTTCTTTTTACCTTTCTTATACCAAAATGTAGAATCCATAGTCATACAAAATTACCGCAAGTCCCGGCACCATCTAATGTAAATAACCTATTTTAGCGATATACAAATCTGAAAAGTTTTCAATTGCCACATATACATTTTGAATCCATTAGAACCCTCTCGAGAGTCATCCACTCTGCTCAAATCTCAATTGTATCGCCCAAGCGGAAACGACTTGTGCCCCACTAGCACAACAAAACCCAAAGAAGTGAATCCTACCTAAAACAACCGGTCAATTTCATACTCCATGTGCATTACATTCTTCAAAATAACAACTTAATCATTCCATGATTTTCATATTTTCATAAAGTGCAATGTAACTCGTATTCAGAAATTTTCTTTACTCGAGTCATCCTCGATCTCAACCTCTACAAGTCATGACTAACCCACAAGTATGTCTCAAACCAAAACTAAAATTTAACATATAATAAAGAAATTGAATTGTCAATAGTAGGCTCCCCCACTTGGCTCAAAGCCATGGATTAAAATACTCGATATCTCACAATACTCATACTCTATTACTCCCATAATATTGTAGTCAGTTCAACGAAAATTCTTCACAAGCTCAGGTAACACAAACCATAAGATACCTCAATTCATCTGCTAAGCTCGCCTTCATTCTCATGATAGTCAAGTCAACTTTTGCAACCAGATTTGAATTTAAATCTCAATACATACACCCCGCTGGTAGAAAAGAAACTCTCCACTCAACATTATAAGGGACACACATACGTAGATTACTCCGCGGGAGATAATCCACATGCATAGCCTCACATTGGCATCTCGTTATGCCCTTTTTGTCAAGACTCCAAATTCCCTTCGTATGAGGTCGTGATGGCATCTAGTCTCTAAGACTAGGTAAGCCTATCAATTATGCGGAATACAAAACTGAAACTCAAATCCTAACATATAAAATAAATCAAACTGTGATTCAAATAGTTACAACTCCCAAGAATTTATTCTAAGTCACAAGTTTCTAAGAATTTATTCTAAGTGTTTCTATACATCAGAGTCTAAAGAGAATAAGGAAAGCAACACAATAAGGATTAGAGGGGACTCCGAGGTCTGCGGACGCTGGCAGATATACCTTGAAGTCTCCGCATACAACTAGTTCACGAATGCCAGGTCTGATAGGAAGTACCTGGATCTGCACAAAAAGATGTGCAAAAGCGTAGTATGAGTACACCACAACGGTATCCAGTAAGTGCCAAGCCTAACCTCGGTAGAGTAGTGACGAGGTCAGGTTAGGCCCTACTGGAATAATAAAAGACATGGAGAAAAGTTTAATAATATAATAATAAAAATGACAAAGGGGATAAATCAAGTAGTATGTCACAATTTAACTAAACAGAATAAGGGAAAATAACATCTTGCGGAAGGAAATAAAAATTTACAACTTTAAGGAAAACATCAAAATAACCAAAGGCAAATGCAGCCATAAAGAAATATCAATAAGGTCACTCTCGAGGTACCGCCTCGTAGTCCCAAATTATAAATAAATTTACAATATCTCATTTACTTATATCACCGCGGGAGCCTTCACATTTAATTTTAAAGAAAATATTTTTCCCGAAATAGCATCCCGCATTTTAGCCACCCTCAAAAACAAGTAATCTAATCGAAATGCTCAATGATACTTCAATATTATTGACTAACAATGATCATAAGTGACTTACCTCAAGTTTTCACGTGAATTCTCTCGAAAAATTTCCTTAAACCGTGTTGAAAATGTCTAAAATGATAAAAATGCCGGAACCCCTCTGCGGTCTGCCCAGGCCAGCACTGCCTCCGCTTCTGCGCCCTTCTCGTCTGCATCTACGGTCACGCAGGTGCGGAATTTCCTTCGCACCTGCGACCACTACCTCACCAGCCCCCTTGCTGCTTCTGCAAGCCCACACTCGCTTGTGCGAGTCCGCACCTGCGGTCAGTCCCTCCGCAGGTGCGATGACACCAGAAGCTGCAAATTTCTGAATTTGCCTAAGTCCAAAAATTGATCTTATTTCAATCCGGATCGCACTCGGGGTACTCGGGACCCCGTTCGAATATACCAACAAGTCCAGTAACATAACACGGACCTACTCGAGGTTTCAAATTACATCAAACAACATCGAAATTACGAATTGCACCTTCAATCGCACTTATGAGTTTTCAAGTTTCAAATTTACAAAACTCGTGCTGAAACGTATTAAATTAAGTCCGATTGACCTCAAATATTACACACAAGTCATAAATGACATAACAGACCTATTCAAATTTCCAGAATCAGATTTCGACCCCGATATCAAAAAGTCAACTCCCCGGTCAAACTTCCAAACTTAAATTTCTATTTTAGCCATTTCAAACCTAATTTAGCTACGGTCTTCCAAATATTTTTCCGGAAATGCTCCTAAGTCCAAAATCACCATGCAGAGCTATTGGAATCATCAAAATTCTATCCCGGGGTCGTTTACATATAAGTCGACATCTGGTCACTATTTAAACTTAAACTTTAAACCTTGGAACTAAGTGTTCCAATTCATTCCTAAAACCTCACCGGACCCAAAATAATCACCACGACAAGTCATATAACAACTGTAAAGCATAAATTGAGCAGTAAATGGGGGAATGGGGCTCCAACTCTCAAAACGACCGGTAAGGTCGTTACATCCTCCCCCTCTTAAACAAACGTTCATCCTCGAACGGGTTTAGAATTATACCTGGAGTGATGAAAAGATGAGGATAACAGCTGCGCATATCATGCTCGGTCCCCCAAGTTGCCTCCTCGACCAGATGACCCATCCAATGTACTTTTACTTAAGCAATGCTTTTTGATCTTAGCTTTCTAACCTGTCTGTCCAAAATGGTCACTGGTTCCTTGACATAAGATAGATCCTTGTCCAACTAGACTGCGCTGAAGTCTAACACATGAGACGGATCGGTGTGATACTTTCGGAGCATGGAAACATAGATCACTAGATGAACTGTAGAGAGACTAGGTGGTAGTGCAAGTCTATAAGCCACATCTCAAACTCTCTCAAGAATCTCAAAAGGCCCGATATATCTATGGCTCAACTTGCCCTTCTTCCCAAATCTCATAACACCCTTCATGGGCGAAACCCAGAGCAAGACCCGCTCACCAACCATGAATGCAACATGACGAACCTTCCGATCTGCATAACTCTTTTATCTATATTGGGCTGTACGAAGTTGATCCTGAATCAATTTAACCTTTTCCAAAGCATCCTGAACCAAGTCTGTACCTGATAGCCTAGCTTCACCAGGCTCGAACCAACCCACTGGAGACCGACACCACCTACCATACAAGGCCTTATACGGAGCCATCTGAATGCTTGACTAGTAACTGTTGCTGTAAGAAAACTTCGCAAGTGGCAAGAACTGATCCCAAGCACCCTCAAAATCTATCACACACAGACGAAGCATGTCCTCCAGTATCTGAATAGTGCATTCGGACTGCCCGTCCGTCTGAGGGTGAAATGATGTACTCAACTCTACCCGAGAAATCAACTCTCATTGTACGGCTCTCCAGAACCATAATGTAAACTGCATACCCTGTTCAGAGATGACAGATATCGGTACGCCATGAATCCTAACAATCTCGCGAATGTAATCCTGAGCCAGCTGCTCCGAAGAGTAAGTAGTAACTACAGGAATGAAATGAGCTAACTTGGTCAATCTATCCATAATCACCCAAACTGCATCAAACTTCCTCTGAGTCCGTAGGAGCCCAACAACGAAATCCATAGTGATCCTCTCCCATTTCCATTCTGG
The DNA here is from genome assembly GCF_000390325.3 of Nicotiana tomentosiformis. Lineage (NCBI taxonomy): Eukaryota > Viridiplantae > Streptophyta > Magnoliopsida > Solanales > Solanaceae > Nicotiana > Nicotiana tomentosiformis. The sequence continues at coordinate 112,187,593 of NC_090814.1, read as the reverse complement.
AATCTCCAACTTTTGAAGCAATCCACCCTGTCGTTGATGCTCATACTTCACCTGCTGGCAATTTAGGCACCGAGCTACATATTCCACTATGTTTTTATTCATCCGCCTCCACCAATAGTGATGTCTCAAGTCCTGATACATCTTTGCAGCACCCAGATAAATGGAGCACCGCTAACTGTGAGCCTCCTGGAGAATCAACTCACGCAAACCATCTACATTAGGCACACATAGCATGCATCTGCATTCGTAATACACCGTCATCTCCAATAGTGACTTCCTTGTCATCATCGTGCTGAACTATGTCTTTAAGGACAAGTAGATGGGGGCCATCATACTGACGCTCTCTGATACGATCATAAAGAGAAGACTGGGAAACCACACAAGCCAAAACTCGGATCGGCTCGGAAATATCCAATCTGACAAACTGATTGACCAAGGCTTGAACATCCAAGGCTAAAGGCCTCTCTGCTACCGGTAGATATGCTAAGCTGTCCAAACTCTCCGCCTTACGACTCAAGGCATCGGCCACTATATTGGCCTTTTCGGGATGATAGAGAATGGTGATATTATAATCCTTAAGCAACTCCAACCACCTCCGCTGCCGCAAATTAAGATCCTTCTATTTAAACAGATGTTGTAAACTCTGGTGATTGATATAAACCTCACAATGGACACCGTACAAATAATGTCGCCAAATCTTTAAGGCATGAACAATAGCTGCTAACTCTAGGTCGTGGACAGGATAATTCTTCTCATGTACCTTTAATTGTCTGGAAGCATAAGTAATCACCCTACCGTCTTGCATCAACACTGCGATGAGACCAATACGCGATGCATCACAATACATAGTATAAGACCCCGAACCTGTAGGCAGCACCAATACTGGGGCTGTAGTCAAAGTTGTCTTAAGCTTTTGGAAGCTCTCCTCACATTCCTCGGCCCACCTGAACGGAGCACCCTTCTGGGTCAATTTGGTCATAGGTTCAGCAATAGAAGAGAAACCCTCTATAAATAGGCAATAATACCCTACTAAACCAAGGAAACTCTAGATCTCTGTAGCTGAGGATGGTCTGGACCAACTCTGCACTGCCTCAATCTTCTTCAGATCTACCTTGATCCCCTCGCATGAAACTATATGACCCAAAAGTCCTACTGACTCAAGCCAGAATTCACACTTTGAAAATTTTGCATACAACTTCTTTTCTCTCAAAGTCTGAAGCACAGTCCTCAAGTGCTCTTCATGATCCTCTCGACTCTCAGAATACACCAGAATGTCGTAAATAAATACAATGATGAAAGAATCAAGATATGGCTGAAATACACTGTTCAGTAAGTGCATAAATGTTGTTGGGGCGTTGGTCAGCCCAAATGATATTACAAGGAACTCATAATGACCATACCGAGTCCTGAAAGCAGTCTTCGGGATATCTGGCTCCCGAATCTTTAACTGATGATAGCCTGAACGCAAGTCGATCTTAGAGAACACTATGGCACCCTAAAGCTGATCAAATAGGTCATCAATACGTGGCAATGGATACCTGCTCTTCACTGTAACCTTGTTCAACTGGCGGTAATCAATACACATCCGCATAGAATCATCTTTCTTTTTCACAAATAAGACAAGAGCACCCCAAGGTGATACACTAGGCCGAATGAAGCCCTTATCAAGTAACTCATGTAATTGCTCTTTCAATTCTTTCAATTCTGTTGGGGCCATACGATATGGTGGAATAGAAATGGGTTGAGTGCCCGGTAACAAATCAATGCCAAAGTCAATATCCCTATCGGGTGGCATACCCGAAAGATCCACTGGAAATACATCAAGAAAATCCCTTACTATAGGAACTGACTCCACGGTAGGAGTATCAACACTAACATCTCGCACATAGGCTAGATACACATCGCACCCCTCGTTGAGCCTTAATAAATAAAACAATCCTGCTAGAAACATGATCTAATGTACCTCTCCACTCTAGCCGCGGTATACCTGGCATAGCCAACATCACCGTCTTTGCGTAACAATAAAGAATAGCGTGATAGGGCGACAACCAGTCCATGCCCAAAATAATATCGAAATCCACTATAGTGAGTAATAATAAATCAGCTCTAGTCTCAAAACCACTGATAACAATCAAACACGACCTATACACGCGGTCAAAAATAATAGATTCCCCCACGGGTGTAGATACATAAACAGAAGAACTCAAGGAATCACGGGATATGCCTAAATGCGGGGCAAAATAAGATGACATATAAGAATAAGTGGAGCCTTGATCAAATAAGACTGATGCATCTCTATGACAGACCAGAATAATACATGTGATAATAAAATCGGATGCAACGGCCTCAATCCTAGCAGGAAGGGCATAATATCTGGCCTGGCCTCCCGCTCTAGGGAGACCTCTACCTGCCTGACCTCTACCTCTAGCTGGTTGTGCATGTGGGTTGGCAACTGGTGCATTAATCATGGCCTGAGAAGCCTGAGGGCCCTGTGGAATAGGTGGGGCCTGAGAATTTTGTGGAGGTGCACCCCTCCTAAGTCTGGGGCAATCGCTCATGATATGACGAGTGTCACCATACTCAAAATAAGCCCTCGGAGGATGTGGCTACTGGGAATGGCTCGGGCCTAATCGACTGGACTACCCGCTGAAAGCACCCCGTACATGAGGTACAGTAGACACTGGCGGTGCAAAATATGGAACATGAGGTCTGGGAGTAGCTGGAATATCGCTGGAAGCTAGAAGTGCTGAATGAATAGGACGGCTCACATAGCCTCTACCATGACGGGCTGTAGCTGGGGCACGAGAACTATTATATGTGCCAGAATCTCGAGGTCTCTTAGCTTCCCTCTTTTCTCTCTCCTGAGTCCCCATACCCTCCAATCTCCTACCAATTGACACCACATGTTGGTATGTGATGTCCATCTCCAGTTCTCGGGCCATACTGAATCTGATACTAGGGTGGAGCCCCTCAATAAATCGACTAACCCGCTCTCGAACAGCAGCAACCAAGGCTGGTGCATGCCTAGCAAAATTACTAAATCAGATCGCATACTCTGACACGGTCATAGAACCCAGGTGCAGATGCTCAAACTCTGTGCGCCATGCATCTCTAAGACTCTGAGGAACTATTCCCTCGAGAACATATCCGAAAATTGAGTCCAAGTGAGTGAAGCTGCCTCAGCCGAACTATCCAACTCATATGCCCGCCACCACTAGTAGGCCACTCCTCTAAGCTGAAATGTCATGAAAGTAACCCCCACTGGAATCCACAATACCCATAGTGCGGAGGATACGGTGACATTTCTTAAGAAAACCCTGAGCATCCTCTGAATCAAAACCGCTAAAAGTGGGAGGGTGGTACTTCTTGTACCTTTCGAGCCTTAGTTGCTCCCCCTCTGAAACTACCACCCTAGCCTCGGGACGAACTGGGACAACTGGCTGCACTAGTATAACCTCTAGAGCATGGTCAATTTGGGCCCGTGGCTCTGTGGTACGGGCAGCAGGAGTCTGTGCTCTTCCCCCGGCCTGAGATGTGGCAGGAGCAAGTGGAATTAACCCTGCCTGAGCTAGAGTGTCAAACATGCTCAAAAATTGGGCAAGAGTCTCCTGAAGTGTAGGAGTAGCAACGGGCATCTCAGGTACCTGTTCTCCAACTGGAGCTACTGGTGGTTCCTCTGCAGCAGCTCGTGCGATTGCTCTGGCCACACCATGTGGTCTTCCTCGGCCCCGGCCTCTTGCGGCTCCAACAGGCGGCGCGGGTGTCTGATCATCGGATCCAGTTGTGCATGTTCTCACCATCATTGAGAGAATAGGAAGACAATAGTTTAGAACTTTGAAGTCAACAAATGCGCATGATAAGGAATCAAAGAAGTGAACATTTTCCTAACAGTTACATAGCCTCCCGAAGATAAGTACAGACGTCTCCGTACCAATCCACGAGACTCTATTAAACCTGCTTGGGACTCATAACACCTATGAACCTAGAGCTCTTATACCAATTTGTCACGACCCCAAATTCCCTCTATAGGAGGTCATGATGGCACCTAGTCTCTAAGACTAGGTAAGCCTATCAATTATGCAGAATACAAAATTGAAACTCAAATCCTAACATATAAAATAAATCAAACTGTGATTCAAATAGTTACAACTCCCAAAATCTGATAGAAATAAGTCACAAGCTTCTAAGAATTTATTCTAGGTGTCTCTATACATTAGAGTCTAGAGAGAATAAGGAAAGAAACACAATAAGGATATAAGGAGACTCTGAGGTCTGCGGACGCTGACAGATATACCTTGAAGCCTCCGCGTACGGCTAGTTCACAAATGCCTAGTCTGATAGGAAGTACCTGGATTTGCACAAAACGGTGTGCAGAAGCGTAGTATGAGTACACCACAGCGGTACCCAGTAAGTGCCAAGCCTAACCTCGGTAGAGTAGTGACGAGAGCAAATCAGGCCTTACTGGAATAATAAAAGACATGGAGAAACGTTTAACAATATATTAATAAAAATGACAATGGGGATAAATCAAGTAGTATGTCACAATTTAACTACACAGAATAAGGGCAAATAACACCTCGCAGAAGGAAAATAGAAATTTACAACTTTAAGGAAAACATCAAAATAACCAAAGGCAAATGCAGCCTTAAAGAAATATCAACAAGGGCATTCCCGAGGTACCGCTTCGTAGTCCCAAATCATAAATAAATTCACAATATCTCATTTTCTTATATCACCGCGAGAGCCTTCACATTTAATTTTAAAGAAAATATTTTTCCCGAAATAGCATCCTGCGTTTTAGCCACCCTTATCACACCGCATGGTTTCTAGTAGTTCCCCTACTAGCCACGCGTATCAAGTCACCCTTATCTCACTGCATGCGTTTCAACACCTAGACCTTATACCACCGCATGCATATCAATATCACAATATATCACAATTTGCACCTCAAGTACCCAAATATTTCAACTTGCCAAAATAAATCAACAACAATAATATTTTCTATAATAAGGAGCTTAGGGCTCAATCACAATGAGTATAAAAATCTCACAAAATATTCGGGAATGAATAACTCAACAAAATAATATTTCACAATTTTTAGCACATTGCCTCAATACCAAAATTAAAATGTCAAATACTTCATATTAATAAAAATTCAATTAAGAAATTCAACTTTCAAATATTGAGAACAGAATAAAAAAAACAAAGTTTCAACTAAATAGGTAAAGCAATTAGCAGGAAAAATGTCAGGCAAATTTAAAATACGAAAATATATTAATGATAATGAATATAACTGGATAAAATAATTTAATTAATGTGTAACAGAGATCTACACAATTTAAAATCAGAGGTTTCCACATTTAGCCCGTGTAAACACTCGTCAACTCGCATACATGACTTTTCACACATCACAATTACCATATCAATACCAATCCTAAGGGGAATTTTCCCCACACAAGGTTAGACAAGCCACTTACCTCAAACCGGATAATTCTTTACTCCGCTATGCCTTTGCCTCATGAATTGGCCTCTGAAAGCCTCGTATCTAGTTACAATTAATTCAATCCAATCAATACAAATTATTGGAATTTATTCCATATGAAAATACAAAATTTCCAACAAAATCTTAAATATAACCCAAACATCGCCCGTGGAGCCCACGTCTCGGAACCCGATAAAAGTTACAAAATATGAACGCTCATTCAACCACGAGTCCAACCATACCAAAATTACTAAATTCTGACATCAACTCGACCTTTAAATCATCAATCTTATTTTCGAATTCTTATGCCCAAATCCTCAAATTTCAGCTCAAAACAAGTAATCTAGTCGAAATGCTCAATGATACTTCAATATTATTGACTAACAATGATCATAAGTGACTTACCTCAAGTTTTCTCGTGAATTCTCTCTGAAAAATTGCCCCAAACCGTGTTGAAAATGTCTAAAATGACAAAAATGTCGGAACCCCTCTATTTTGTAATCTGGTCAGTGCTTTCGCACCTGCGGAAATTGAATCGCTTCTGCGGTCTCGCAGGTGCGAGAAAACAACTGCTTATGCGGTCTGCCCAGGCCAGCACTGCCTCCGCTTCTGTGCCCTCGTCCGCATTTGTGGTCACGCAGGTGCAGAATTTACTTCGCACCTGTGACCACTGCCTCACCAGTGACCCAGAATTTACTTAGACCTAAGTCTACAATCACCATACGAAGCTATTGGAATCATCAAAATTCTATTCAGGGGTCGTTTACACATAAGTCGACATCGAGTCACTATTTCAACTTAAACTTTAAACCTTGAAACTAAGTGTTCCAATTTATTCCTAAAACCTCACCGGACCCAAACTTATCACCCCGGCAAGTCACATAACAATTGTAAAGCATAAATTGAGCAGTAAATGGGGGAATGGGGCTACAACTCTCAAAATGACCGGTCGAGTCGTTACACTTTCGCAGTCACAATTACTGCGAAATCACTTAATCTTTCTGGGTATGAACTCACCACAAGACATGGAAAATCTACTTCGTTCCACAATTAAACAACATGAAAAATCTTTCACGACACTCATAACTCGAGACTATACATCACATCAAGATAGAAATGAAGCACTCAATGGTCCTTTTTACATCCCCACAAACTCATCCCGTCATATTCAAACCATCTGGACACATTCCGCAGTCACATCATACTCATCATATGATCATTTCACCGCTCATCGAGCCACAAATTCCACTCATTGGGGCACTACCGGACGTATGAGTCCAAATGTACAAGTTCACAAAAATGAAGCTACCGAGCCTAAGTTGCGGTCTAAACATGGCCTCAAGTCATCCATACGGGACCATCACAAAAACATAGAATACATATCTTGAACATCGTTCATGGAATCATAAGTCGGTGATGCACATCTGATACCGAGCGCTCACATGCGCACATGAATGCGTGGAAGGAATTCAAAGAGTTATGTTTCAAGCTGAATCAATTACGCACGATAAGGAAAGAAAGATGACAAATTATCCTAAATGCCATGTAGCCTCTTGAAGATTGGTATGGACGTCATCATACCGATCCGCAAGACTCTACTAGACACTTGCTCATGACTTGTAGAACCTATGAACCTAGCGCTCTGATACCAACTTGTCATGACCCAAAATCTAACTAGCCGTGATGGCACCTAACCTAATCCGTTAGGTAAGCTAATTTATAATATCCGGTTCAAATAATATTTGACTCTAATACATTCCCCAAGGACTGGTAGTACAAATCATGAGCTTCTAAGATTAGAATTTACAAAGCTGATGTGAAATAAAAATACATCATCTGTTTGAAATATATATAAATAGATTAATAATTCTGGAGCTACCATGAACAAGAGGCATCGATGACTGGAACGCAGGTACATCTTCAGATCTAGTTCTCACCGTACACAGCAACATCAGCATTAAAAATCTGCACACAAGATGTAGAAGTATAGTATGAGTACAACCGGCATCATGTACTCAATAAGTAACAAACCTAACCTTAGGTTGAAAGTAGTGACGAGCTGAAATAAAGGTTAGCGTACAACACCAATAACCAGCAAAATTTCATAACAATATAATGAAAGTAACACCAGTAATAACTCAACAATAAAATGCTCAGCTCATATACAATTCCGGAAAATAAACATTTTCTTTTCAATTATAACAGTAAATCTCAAATCTTTTGCCGAAATCACCGAAAATATGAGTAAATCTTAAATCTGTGATTTTTCTCAAAGCCTTCAACAGGAATATGTTTCATTTTCAAATGGTATGAGAAAAAATACTTATCTGTGGTTACATGTCAATATGCAGGTGAAATCATGAATGTCACCAAAATCGGAGTAGTAGAAAGAAATGCATCTCTATGCATGTATCTCAAGTACGCATGTCAAATGCAATGTATCTCAGTGATGAACTCATGCACTCACACTCTCAGAGTACTCAATCACATTATCTCACACTTTCCACTCGTCAGGCTCAATCACTCGACACAGACAGTCACTAGTACTGAACAGGGTAGATCCAGCCCAAACATAGCAATTACTAGCAAATGTGCTCACTAGTGGTGTACAGACTCTTTAGGGGCTCCTTCAGCCCAAGCACTATAACCCGTACGGATAACTCACGTGTTGCACGGATAACTCACATGCTATAGTATCAATATCTGGATCCGCACAGACAACTCACGTGCTACAGTATCAATATCTGGATCCGCACGGATAATTCACGCGATGCACGTACAACTCACATGCTATAGTATTAATATTAGGATTTGCACGGACAACTCACGTGTAATAATGAAGTATATAAATCCAATATGGCATGCTGCGGCGTGCAGCCTGATCCCATGATTATCCTCACAATCAGGCCCTCAGCCTTACTCATTCATCAATCTCTCCAGTCTCTCGGGCTCACAATATCATGAAACTAGCCCAGAATGCACGCCCACACGCCCGTCACCTAGCATGTGTGTCACCTCCTAACAATTCACATAATACGTATAATCAGGGTTCATACCCTCCGCTCCAAGATTAGAGATGTTACTTACCTCGAACAAACTGAATCCAATGTCGAGCAAGCTAAACAATGCTCCAGAAATTCCATTCTGCACGTATCAACTTCTGAACAGCTCAAATCTAGTCACAATTAATTCGATTCATTCAACACAAATTATAGGAATTAATTACTTATCAAAATACTAATTTTCCCAAAAACAAAAAATCAAAATTACACTCAAAAATCGCTAGTAAGGCCCACATCTCGGAACCTGAAAAAGGTTACAAAGTATGAATGCACATTCAACCATGAGTCCAACCATATCAATTTTACCAAATTCCGACATCAACTCGACCCCCAAATCCTCAAATTAAACAAAGAGGATTTTCTAAATTTTCCAACTTAATTCACCAATTAAATGTTAAAAATAGCCATGGATTCGGGTAATTTGACCAATTTTGAGTTAAGAACACTTACCCCATTCTTTTCCTTGAAATTTCTCGAAAATTGCCTCTTCCCGAGCTCCAATTAGTCAAAAATGGAACCCTCGAAATTAAATAGTTTTTGCCAATTTGTTCTGCCTCGTTTCGTGTGCCAAACAATCCCGAAACTCTCTTTTGATGTTCCAGTGGATTCCTTGTGAAACTTTAGTCAAGTTAGGCTTTTGAATCACCCTATTTGGCCTTAAAATGAGGGAGATATGATGTTTTGAAGATTTAAATGAAGTCTGGAAATTTAAGGGATAAAAAATGACATTTTCGTAATTATTTTACACCAAAAAATCAATAACAAAAGAATTTTCGTTTTAGCATCCAAAACTTATTCGAAATCTCCCGGACACAAACCATATATGAGTTTCAATCATAAAACATGCTACAAACCTTCTCGCGCACTCAAAACATCGAAGAGAGGTCATCTTGACCCGATATTGACCATGATCAAACTCCAAATTCTTAACTTAACTAGTTTCTCAACTAGTGATCCAAAACACACCCCGAGCCCCCTGGGACCCCATTCAATCATACCAAAAAGTCTTCAAACACGATATGAACTTAGTCAAAACCTCAAATCACATCAAACAACGCTAAAACCACGAATCATACCCTAATGCAAGCTTAATGAAACTAAGAAATTCCAACTTCTACATTTGATGTTGAAACCTATCAAATCAAGTCTGAATGACCTCAAATTTTGCACACAAGTCATAAATGACATAACGGACCTATAAAAATTTTCAGAACTGAATTCCGACCCTGATATCAAAAACTCAACTCTCTGGTCAAACTTCCAAACTTAAATTTCTATTTTAGCCATTTCAAACTTAATTTAACTACGGACTTCCAAATAATTTTTCGAACATGCTCCTAAGTCCAAAATTACCATACGGAGCTATTGGAATCATCAAAACTCCGTTCCGAGGTCAAATTCACAAAAGTCAAACTTGGTCAACTCTTCCAACTTAAAGCTTCCTAGTTGAGAATCATTCTTCCAAATCAATTTCGAATAACCTGCAAACCAAAACCGATGATTCACACAAGTCATAATACATTATACGAAGCTATTCAAGACTTAAAATAGTTTAAAGGAGCGTAAATGTTCAAAATGACAAGTCGGGTCGTTACACTTATTTATTTATATTGGGACGGAGTTTCCCTGGGCTAGATTGGCCTTGTATAATACTGAGTGACTGATTGTCTGCTGATATATATATATATATATATATATATAGGATGGAGTTCCCTCGGCTAGATTGGCCATGTACAATACTGAGTGATCGAGTATTCTGAGAGTGTGAGTACATGAGGTTTCCATTGTGGTACATCACATACATCATATATTTTGGCATGTAGATATAGAGATATCATATTCCCCATATCATGCAGAATATATCCATTTTACCTGGACTGAGTTTAACTGTTGAACTTGAAAGCATGCCTACATTTCTGTACTGTTATTTCTATGCTAGACTATACCTGTTGAGTTCGTCACTACTTTCAGCCTAAAGGTTAGTCTTGTTACTTATTGAATTGTTTGTACTCATACTACATCCTGCACCTCGTGTACAGATCCAGGTACTTTCGGCTACGGCAGCTACTAGATTTCAGAGTTTCATCTATTGGAGACTATCAAGGTAGCTTCTTGGCGCCCGCAGATCTTGACTCTCTTTCCTTTCAGTTATTGTATTGTTCTATATTTTTAGAAAGTATTTTTATTATTCAGACTTTGTTATTATTTAGATGCTCATGTACCCGGTGACACCGGATTTTGGGAGTATATTGTTTTTTCCTGATTGTTTTTTTAAAGAAAAAAGAAACCATATAGGAATAGTACAAGTAAGGGGGAAAAAAGCTACAGTGTGTTGCCTCTATGCCTTGGCTATATAATCACTCTTATGTGCCTCCATTGCCTTAATGGCAGCCTCATGTAGAGGATCATGGTGTAGCTGCCGGCAAAAGTCTCATGAGGGCATATAATCTCATAGTCGGTCGGACACATTCCCAAAGGCATAGGAATATAGCACACACATACTGGCTAGACCTTACCTTACAAATCCTATTGAGGCATAAAAAACCTCATCTACTAGCAAGCATGAAGAAAATATGAACTGGAAAGAACTAAGTACTGTATGATCATCACAGCGTTTATAACATACTCTGTGATGATATTACAAATGATGATACTCAAAAAGTGATAACATAAAACAAGGTAAAAATTTGAGTTTTGCCCCTCTTTCCTCAATGTTGTGTACTCTTCAATTTGTAGCTCATTGGCTTTTTCTTCAACTGTCTTCAAAAATTCTTCAAACTTTATCATTTTTTTTTTGATCTATTGGACCTTGTGGAGGTCGTAGGGACAATTGCCTTTTACTTTGCAGTTCTCATTGGAGGTTTCCTAATGATAACCTCTTCTGTTACTTTTTCATCCCAACTATGTTGCCGCTCGTGAGTCGTCTTCTTGTTTTTGATTGATCCACTTCTCATATGTCTTGGTGAAAGATCTCCCTTCTTAGCTACTTTTTTAAGGCATGCATCCGGGAATTCTTCCTTTTCTCCTTCTTCATAAAAATCAAGCCTCATATCAATACCAAAGAGTTCAGTAGGATTTAATCCAAGAACTAAAACTCCTTGGTCATGCCTCGGATTATCAAGTGCTCTCAATGTGTCTATATCATGAGAAACAAGATCATGGAGGATATTGGTAGGTGTCAAATCGTAATTTGCAGCCATTGCACTTGAATTTCCAGTATCATTAAAGTTATGCATTAATGATTCTTTCAACCCTACTGCATTTAATGTTTTGGGAGTATATTTGTATCAAAAATTATGGGATTTTCTATTAAATTTAAATATTATATTTTCAAACTTAAAAGAAATTGTGCTTTATTGAGGTTGTCGGCTTGCCCAGTATTGAGATAGGGGTCATCACGACATGCGGATTTTGGATTATGACAAGTTGGTATCAGAGCATAGGTTACATAGGTCTCACGAGTCATGAGCAGGTTTAGTAGAGTCTTGCCGATCGGTGAGGAGACGTCTGTACTTATCTTCGAGGGGTTGCTGAACCCTTAGGAAAAATTTCACTTTCTTGTATTCTGTCGTGCGAAATTTTTGATTCCGGAAACTGAATTTTTGTTATTCTATTCTCTCACAGATGGTGAGGACACGTACTCCCGGATCGGACGGACAGCCACTAATGCCACCAGTTAGGATCGCGAGACGCTGGGGCTGTGGTAAAGGCCGGGACTATGGTAGAGGTCGAGGTATAGCTCGTACAGGAGTTGGAGAAGAACCTGTAGAACCATCAGTTGCTCCAGCTCAAGAGCAGGTTCCAGATATAGTCGAACCGACGAGACTAGCTTAGGCACCAGATGTGCCTATTGTGATTCTAGGCCTTTAGGAGGCTTTAGCACAGATATTAACCGTTTGCACTGGCCTTGCTTAGGTGGTTTTGGCTCAGGCCGTACCATCAACTTCTTAGGTCAGAGGAGGTACTCACACCCCTATCGCCCGTACTCCAGAGCAGGTAGTGCAGGGACTTCACATACCGGAGGCACTACTAGTCCAGCCAGTTGAGCTGCTCAGGCCCAAGTGGGTCCTATTATGAATGACGAGGAGTAGAAAAGATTAGAGAGGTTTGGGAGACTCCATCCTCCAACATTCAGTGGAACTGAGTCAGAGGATGCTCAGGATTTCTTGGACAGATGTCAGCGGATGCTTCATACATCGGGTATTCTAGAGACCAGTGGGGTCTCATTTACTACTTTTCAACTGACTGGAGCAGCCTTCAGATAGTGGAAGACTTATAAGAGGAGTAGACCTGTGGGTGCAGCACCACTATCATGGCATGAGTTCTCCGTATTATTTCTGGAGAAGATTGTGCCACAGACCCGCAGAGAGGAACTACGCAGGCAGTTCGAGTATTTATGTCATGAGGACTTATCCGTGACTCAGTATGAGATGCGGTTTGAAAAATTGGCTCGTCATGCAGTTTGATTGGTTTCCACGGAGAGGGAGAAGATCAAGAGGTTCATTAATGGCCTCAACCATCAGTTCTGTTTTGTTATGACTCTGGGGAATATAGCAGGTGCTAAATTTGATGAGGTGGTTGACAGTGCTCGACGACTAGAGATGGTCTGTACTCATGAACGTGAGGAAAGGGAGGACAAGAGGTCTAGTGGTCCGAGTAATTCCAGCGGTGTTCCTTCTGGATGACAGCCCTATCACAGCAGGGGTCGTCCTTATAGCCCCACTCAAATGGCTCTTTCAGCTCATCATGGTGCATCAGCTAGCCATACAGTGCTCGACATAGTCAGTCTTCTCTTAGTGCACTTATAGCCTAAAGTTCATCTCGTGCACCATCAGTTCAGGGTTTATCTATACTAGGTTCTTCTGGTAGTTATTCTGGTTCTCGAGGGCCACCTCAGTACTTGCCATCATTGTTCGAGAAGGGTTATTTTGAGTGTGGAGATTTGGGTCATTTGAAAAGGAATTATCCCTGCCTTTCGGGAGGTCCAGCTCAGCAGAGGAGTCAGGTTGCGGCTCCCGCACCAGTTAATTCACCACCCGCTAAGCCAGTACAGGTTAGAGCACAGGCAGATAAAGGTCGCCCTAGAGGGGGAGGTCAATCAGGTGGCGGTCAGGCCCGATTCTATGCTATTCCTGCCAGGCCAAATGTTGTTGCTTTAGATGCAGTGATCAAAGGTATATTATTTGACCCTTGTTCCATATATTCAAATGTTTCATCACATTTTGTTCGTTATTTGGATATGCCCCGTGAGTCCTTAGTTTTACCTATTCGTGTATCTATGCAGGTGGGCGATACTATTATTGTGGATTATGTGTATCGGTCGTGTGTAGTAACTATTGGGGGATTTGAGACTAGAGTGGATCTCTTATTGCTTAGTATGGTTGGTTTCATCGTAATCTTGGGTATGGATTGGTTGTCTCTATGTCATGCTATTCTGGACTGTCATGCAAAAACTATGACGTTGGCGATACCGAGACTGCCGAAGGTCGAGCGGAGAGGTTCTCTAGATTATGTTCCCAGTATGGTAATTTCTTAGTTGAAGGCCTAGCGTATGGTTGGGAAGGGGTGTTTGTCATATTTGGCCTTAGTGAGAGATTTTGATACAGACACTCCAACTATTGGTTCTATACCGGTAGTGCGAGATTTTTTTGATGTATTTCCTGGTGACCTGCTAGGTATGCCACCTGACATGGATATTGATTTCGGTATTGACTTGGTGTCGGTCACTCAGTCCATTTCTATTCCTCCGTATCGTATGGCACCAGCTGAATTGAAAGCATTGAAAGAACAACTTCAGAAACTTCTTGATAAGGGGTTTATTAGGCCTAGTGTGTCGCCTTGGGGTGCACCAGTTCTATTTGTGAAAAAGAAAGACGATACTATGCGGATATATATCGACTACAAGCAATTGAACAAAGTTACAATCAAGAACAAGTATCATTTGCCGCGTATAGATGATATTTTTTACCAGCTTCAGGGAGCGAGGGTGTTCTCCAAAATTAATTTGAGATCTGGGTATCACCAGTTGAAAATTCGAGATTTGGATATTCTAAAGATGGCATTCAGGCCCCGTTATGGTCACTATGAATTTCTCGTGATGTCTTTTGGGCTAACCAACGCCCCAACAGCATTTATGCACTTGATGAACAGTATATTCCAACTATATCTTGATTCATTCATCATAGTATTTATTGATTATATCCTGGTGTACTCACGTAGCTAGGAGACAGCAGAGATGGTTGAAGCTTCTAAAGGACTATGATATTATTATTCTGGATCATCCCAGGAAGGCCATTGTGGTGGCCGATGCTTTGAGTAGAAAGGCGATGAGTATGGGTAGACTTACATTCATCCTTGTTGGTGAGAGGCCTCTTGTAGTTTATGATCAGGCCTTGGCCAACCAGTTCATGAGATTAGATATTTCGGAGCCCGGTCGGGTTCTAGCTTGTGTGGTTTCTCGGTCTTCCTTATATGACTGCATCAAAGAGTGTCAGTATGATGATCTCCATTTGTAGTTCAGCATGGTAACGCCAAAGATGTTACTATTAGAGATGATGGGATGTTGAGAATGCAGGGTTGTATTTGTGTGCCAAATATAGATGGGCTGCGTGAATTAATTCTTGAAAAAGCCCATAGTTCGCGGTATTTCATTCATCCGGGTGCCGCTAAGATGTACCAGAACTTGAGGTTGCACTATTGGTGGATAAGAATGAAGAAAGATATAGTGGGGCTTGTAGCTCGGTGTTTAAATTGTCAACAGGTGAAGTACGAGCATCAGAGACCGGGCAGATTGCTTTAGAAACTTGAAATTCCTGAATGAAAATGGGAGCGTATTACCATGGACTTCGTAGTTGGACTCCCATGGACTTTGAGGAAGTTTGATGTTATTTGGGTGATTGTGGATCGGTTGACCAAGTCCACGCATTTTATTCCATATGGTACTACTTATTCTTCGGAGCAGTTAGTTGAGATTTATATCCGCGAAATTGTTCACCTTCACGGCATGCCAGTGTCCATCAATTCAGATCAGGGCACGCAGTTTACATCACAGTTTTGTAGAGTAGTGCAGCGAGAATTAGGTACACAGGTTCATTTGAGTACAGCATTTCACCCTCAGACGGACGGACAGTCAAAGCGCACTATTTAGATATTGGAAGATATGTTACGCGCTTGTGTTATAGAATTTGGGGGTTCTTGGGATCAGTTTCTGCCACTTTCAGAGTTTGTTTACAATAATGGCTACCAATCGAGCATTCGGATGGCTCCATATGAGGCTTTATATAGGAAATGGTGTCGGTATCAGGTGGTTTGGTTTGAGCCGGGTGAGGCTAAGATATTGGGTACAGATTTAGTTCAGGATGCTTTGGAAAAGGTTAAATTGATTCAGGAATGACTTCACACGGCGCAGTCTAGACAAAAGAGCTATGCCGACCGGAAGGTTCGTGATGTTGCTTACATGGTAAGAGAGAAGGTACTACTCTGAGTTTCGCCTATGAAGGGTCTTATGAGGTTCAGGAAGAAGGGAAAGTTGAGTCCGAGGTATAATGGGCCTTTTTAGATACTTTAGAAGATTGGAGAGGTGGCTTATGAACTTGCATTGCCGCCTAGTCTGTCGGGTGTTCATCCAGTTTTTCATGTATCTATGCTCCGAAAGTATGTCGGAGATCCGTCTCATGTTTTGGATTTCAGTACAATGCAGTTGGATGGTAATTTGACTTATGATGTAGAGCCGGTAGCCATTTTGGACCGGCATGTTCGAAAGTTGAGATCAAAGAACTTAGCTTCAGTGAAAGTACAGTGGAGAGGCCAGCCAGTCCGAGAAGCTACTTGGGAGACTGATCGGGAGATGCGGAGCAAATATGCACACCTATTTGAGACTCCAGGTATGATTCTAAACCCGTTCGACGACGTACATTTGTTTAAGAGAGGGAGAATGTAACGACCCGGACGGTCGTTTTGAGTATTACAGCCCCATTCTCCCATTTACCACTCAATTTGTGCTCTACAGTTGTTATGTGACTTGTCGGGGTAATTGGTTCGGGTCCGGTGAGGTTTCGGAATGAATTGAGACATTTAGTCTCAAGGATGAAAAACTTAACTTGAAAAGGTTGACCGGATGTTGACTTATCTGTTAACTCTCCCAGAATAGAATTTTGAAGATTTCAATAGTTCAGTATGGTGATTTTGGACTTAGGAATATGTCCGGAAAAATTATTTGGAAGTTTGTAGTTAAATTAGGCTTGAAATGGCGAAAATAGGAAGTTTAAGTTTGGAAGTTTAACCGGGGAGTTGACTTTTTGATATCGGGGTCTGAATCCAGTTCTAAAAATTTTCATAGGTCCGTTATGTCATTTATCACTTGTGTAGAAAATTTGAGGTTAATCGGGCTTGATTTGATAGGTTTCGGCATCAAATGTAGAAGTTGGAATTTCTTAGTTACATTAAGCTTGAATTGGGGTATGATTCATGTTTTTAGCATTGTTTGATGTGATTTGAGGTCTCGACTAAGTTCGTATGATGTTTTGCAACTTATTGGTATATTTGGTTGAGGACCCGGGGGCCTCGGGTGAGTTTTGGATGGTTAATGGATTGATTTTTGGACTTAAGGAATGTTGAAGCTGGGCAGCGGCTGGTGTGATCGCTTCTGCGATGCCTTGGTCGCAGAAGCGAGTTTGGGCTCGCAGAAGCGAAATGGGAAGGGGCAAGGCAGTTTGCGAAGGTGCAGAACCTTCGCCGCATCTGCGAAGCCGCATAAGCGGCTTGTTGATCGCAGATGCGCGTGTGACTGCAAAAGCGGACTGCTTCTCGCAGAAGCGAGTCCGCAGAAGCGGGAAGGCAATCGCAGAAGCCGAGGAAGGCCAGCCTTGGAAGGAACCGCATATGAGGTGGATTTTCCGCAAAAACGGAACCGTAGATGCGGTTAAGTGTCTGCAGGTGCGAAAGCACTGGACAGATTACAAAAACAGAGTGTTCCAACATTTTTGTCATTTTTAAACATTTCCAACACGAGTTGAGGCGCTTTTGAGCGAGAATTCACGGGAAAACTTAAGGTAAGTAATTTGTGATCATTTCTAGTCAATAATATTGAATTATAATTGAGTATTTCGACTAGATTACGTGTTTTTGAGGTGAAATTCAAGAATTTGGGCCTAGGGATTTGAAAATAAGATTTGAGGATTTGAAGGTCGAGTTGTTGTCAGAATTCGGTAAAATTGGTATGGTTGGACTTGTGGTTGAATGGGCGTTCATATTTTGTAATTTTTGTCGCGTTCCGAGATGTGGGCCCCACTGGCGAGTTTTGAATAGAATTTCATATTTTATTGGAAAATTAGTATTTTCATATGGAATTAATTCCTATAATTTATATTGACTGAATCGAATTAATTGTGACTAGATTCGAGGCGTTCGGAGGCTGATTCGCGAGGCAAGGGCATATTGGAATAAAGAATTTCATGGTTTGAGGTAAGTAACATTTCTAAACTTGGTTCTGAGGGTGTGAATCTCAGAACCCCTGAATTTTGTGTTTTATCAACTGTTTGGAGGTGACGCACACGCTAGGTGACAGGCGTGCGGGCATGCACCGTAGAAATTGTGACTTAATTGATTCTGTGGAGTTGCATAATTAAATAAATGTCATTATCCACATATCCTCCATGTGTTAGAGAAATTGAGCTGAGACTCAAATTGAAGATCATGTTTAGGCTACGTGCTGATATTTTGGGACCCACAAGGTCGGGTTGCTGTTGAATTATTTGTTTAAATTGTAATTGTGTACTCAGTCACATCGATCATTTGCATATCATATCTCAATCTCTATTTTCATTCATTGATACATCATATCATCATGTCGGGTTGATTTTCATGTCATTGAGAGCCCGATCAACTGGAAATTTTGAGTTATATTTATAGGATCGGGTTGCACGCCGCAGCATATTTTATTTATTTATGCCTGGATCTAGCTTATTATGGCACTTGGGTTGAAGGAGCCCCTCCGGAGTCTGCACCCCCCACAGTGAGCGCAGTTTCTTTATATTAGGAATTGAGTTCCCTAGGCATGGAGTTGCCTTATTTATTTATATTAGGAATGGAGTTCCCTAGGCATGGAGTTGTCTTATCTATTTATATTATGGATCGAGTTCCACAGGCATGGAGTTGCCTTATATTATTATATTGCGATGGAGTTTCCCATGGCTAGATTGGCCTTGTACATGTCACGACCCAATTTCCTCATAGGCCGTGATGGCGCCAACACCGTGGTTAGGCAAGCCAAAACTGATAGATCTAGTGGTTTCCACTTTTAATATGTTTGCAAAGTAAATAACTTTCCGCATTTATAAAAGTTTTAGAAATTTACTGTTGTAAAGTAATTAAACAAAAGCAACTGAGTGCAAATCGAAGTCATAACAATAAATCCAAAATCATAAGTCTACTAGTGTGTGCCAAGACCTGGTGTCACAGGTGTGTGGGCTACTAGCATAATATACAAAAGAATACTAGTCTATTGTCTCAAGGAAATAGAAAGAAATATAAATCCAAAAGAGAGACTCCGGCTACTGCTGAATGGCTCGGAAGGGCAGCTCACCGTGTAGTCTCGAGCTAGAAGTCAAGCGTGTGCGCCGGACTGGTAACCAGATGCACCTGCCTCATATCCTGCACATCAAGTGCAGAAGTGTAGCGTGAGTACGTAAATAATGTGTACCCAGTAAGTATCTAGTATAACCTCGAAGAAGTAGTAACGAGGGGTCGACTTCGACGCTTACTAAGGGCCAAAAACATAATAAGTAAAGTTCTAATAAAGCAGGTAATATACAATAATAATAACGCTCAAAACAAAAAGTAAGTAAGAAAATCCTTCTTTCAAGTAAGAATCAAACCATTTCTCTCATCTATTCCTTTCATCTTTCAAGTCCGTGAAGCATTATTAAATATAAAAAGGGATTTCGGTATCACTACGCAAGAGTTATGCCGAGCACGTATGGCCCGATCCAAATATACATAATAATATATTGTGCACTGCCAAGGGTCGAACGGCCCGAACCATATAATATATCAATATATCTTGCCGAGGCAAACGGCCTGCTCCCATGAGAGTAGTAGAAGTTTACCCCGCTCGCGGAATATATTTGCAAAGCGGTTGAACATATAATTTCTCAATTTATCATAGTATTCCTAAATTCCTTTAAAAAAAATAAGAAATTCAACTTGGGGCTTTAACAACTAGTAAGCATAAACAAGCAACGGTATCAACAAATCATGGTGTAAACCTAGATCTATCCGGACATAAGCATGAATAGTAGCGACGCACGGACTCTCGTCACATCGTGTGTGTGTATCCCCCCACAATTAGAGGTACATATTGATTTAAGTTCACCTATGGGGTTAATGCCCTCTTACAAGGTTAGAAAAGAGACTTACCTCGTCTCAAAGTCTACTTCCCGATTCAAGAATGCGCCCACACCCTCAAGTCGGTGCCGAATCAATCCAAACTAATCAAATAATATACAAACTAATCAATATGTACTCAAGAGTTCGTATTCTAACTGTTAAAGAGGTTACCCAACCCTAAATGCAAGATTTTAAAATTTTACCCCCGGGCCCACGTGCCCGGATTGCGGAAATTTTCGAAGAAAGTTGTTACCCATAACCTTAGAAACATAAATATATGATTTTCACTAAGTTCCATAACCATTTTCGTGGTAAAATCTCATTTTTTTATTAAACACTAGGTTTTTCATCTAAACCCATAATTTCTACCAATTTTCATGTTAAAATCTATCCATAATCTATGTATTAAACTAAAATTAAGTAGAAATTACTTACCTCACAAAGCTAGGTTGAAATCCCCTCCTTGAAAGCTCTCAAATCCCCCAAGAGTGGATGAAAATATGATAAAAATGGCCTAAGTCCCGTATTAAATGAACCCTCACTGCCCAATGACTTTCGCACTTGCGGTGCTTTAGGCCGCATCTGTGGTCCCGCACCTGCGATAAATGCCTCGCAGGTGCGCCTTTCCCTCACCTGGCCGGGCTCTGCATCTGCGGACAAGGAGGGCCGCTTCTGCTAGCCTAGATGCACCTGCAACCATGTATCTCGCACCTGCGCTCACGCAGGTGCGCCCAATCTTCTGCATCTGCAAATTTTGGGCTGCCCTCCATTTCTCGCTTCTGTGGCTCATGACTCGCACCTGCGAGCCCGCACCTTCGGTTGGCCAAGCGCAGGTGCGATTATGACAGATCTGGGAGCTTCAGCTATTGCTCCAAGCTCCCAACTTGGTCTCAGCCTCGTCCGATTGACACTCGGGGCCCCGCCCGAACATACCAACCAGTTTAGAATCATATAGCGGACTCGCTTGAACTCTCGGAATGCCCGAAACAACATTAAAACTAAGAATCGCACCCCAAAACCAATTGAATCAAACTTATGAACTTCAAGTTCTTCTATTCACTCAAAATGCGCCGAAACATACTTATACTACCCGAATTTACATAAAATTTTGTGTGCAAGTCTTAGAAGACATTACGGAACTATTCCAGGTCTCTGAATTCCGTTTGGACCTCGATAACACCAAAACCCGCTCCAAACCAAATTTAAAGAACTTCAAAATTCTTCAAGAATCAACTTTTGATATTAGGCGCCGAAACGCTCCCGGGTCATCCAAAACCCGAACCGAGCATACGCCCAAGTCCGAAATCATCATACGAACCTATTGGAACCGTTAAATCCCGATTCCGAGGTCGTTTACTCAAAATATTTACCGAATTCAAACTTAGCCTTTTAAGGCCAACTTAAGAAACCAATTGTTCCGATTTCAACCCGAACCCTTCCAAATCTCAAACTAACCACCCCCGCAAGTCATAAAACGGTAAAAGCATATTCGGGGAGTCTTATTTAGGGGAACGGGGGTTCTAGAAAGCAAAACGATCGGTCGAGTCGTTACATTCTCCACTTCTTAAACAAATATTCATCCTTGAACGGGTCTAGAATCATACCTGGAGTGCTGAACAAGCGAGGATATCTACTCCGCATGTCTTCCTCAGACTCCTAAGTCGCCTCCTCGACTGGTTGGTCCTCCACTGGACCCTCACCGCGGAAATCCTCTTGGTTCTCAACTGGCGATCCTGCCTATCAACAATGGCAATTGGCTCATCTTCATAACCTAGACTCTCATCTAACTGAATCGTGCTGAAGTCTAACACATGTGACAAGTCGGTATGATACCTCCGGAGCATAGACACGTTGAAAATCGGATGAACTCCCGATAGACTGGGAGGCAAAGCAAGCTCATAAGCAACCTCCCCAACTCGCCTCAACACCTCAAATGGGCCTATAAACCTTGGGCTCAACTTTCCCTTCTTCCCAAACCTCATGATCCCCTTCATCGGTGAGACTTTCAAGAGGACCTTCTCGCCCACCATGAATGATAAGTCGCGTGCCTTTCGATCCGCGTAACTCTTCTATCGGGACTGTGCTGTATGGAGTCGCTTCTGAATCAACTTTACCTTTTCCAAGGCATCCTTTACCAAATCAGTACCATACAACCTAGCCTCGCCGGGCTCAAACCACCCAATGGGAGAACGACATCGCCGACCATATAAAGCCTCGAACGGAGCCATCTCGATGCTAGACTGGTAACTGTTGTTATAAGCAAACTTGGCCAAGGGCAAGAACTGATCCCACTGTCCTCCAAGGTCAATCACACTTGCTCTGAGCATGTCCTCCAATATCTTAACTGTCCGCTCCGACTGCCCGTCGGTCTGTGGATCAAATGTTGTGCTGAGATCTACACGGTTCCCCAATTCACTCTGTACTGCTCTCCGGAAATGTGAAGTAAACTAAGGACCTCTGTCTGAAATGATGGAAACATGCACATCATGCAGCCAAACAATCTCCTGGATGTAAATCTGGGCCAATCTCTCCGAAGTATATGTAGTCGTCACAGGAATGAAGTGTGCCGACTTGGTCAATCTGTCTACAATGACCCAAACTGCATCAAACTTCCGCGAAGTCTGCGGAAACCCAACTACGAAGTCCATAGTGATGCACTCCCACTTCCACTTAGGTATGGTCATTTGTTGGAGTAGGCCTCCTGGCCTCTGGTGCTCATCCAATTTCCTCATAGGCTGTGATGGCGCCAACACCGTGGTTAGGCAAGCCAAAACTGATAGATCTAGTGGTTTCCACTTTTAATATGTTTGCAAAGTGAATAACTTTCCGCATTTATAAAAGTTTTAGAAATTTACTGCTGTAAAGTAATTAAACAAAAGCAACTGAGTGCAAATCGAAGTCATAACAATAAATCCAAAATCATAAGTCTACTAGTATGTGCCAAGACCTGGTTTCACAAGTGTGTGGGCTACTAGCATAATATACAAAAGAATACTAGTCTATTGTCTCAAGGAAATAGACAGAAATATAAATCCAAAAGAGAGACTCTGGTTACTGCTGAACGACTCGGAAGGGCAGCTCACTGTGTAGTCTCGAGCTAGAAGTCAAGCGTGTGCGCCGGACTGGTAACCAGATGCACCTGCCTCAGATCCTGCACATTAAGTGCAGAAGTGTGGCGTGAGTACGTAAACAATGTGTACCCAGTAAGTATCTAGTCTAACCTCGAAGAAGTAATAACGAGGGGTCGACTTCGACACTTATTAAGGGCCAAAAACATAATAATGTAAAGTTCTAATAAAGCAGGTAATATACAATAATAATAGCGCTCAAAACAAAAAGTAAGTAAGAAAATCCTTCTTTCAAGTAAGAATCAAACCATTTCTCTCATCTATTCCTTTCACCTTTCAAGTCCGTGAAGCATTATCAAATATAAAAAGGGATTTCGGTATCACTACGCAAGAGTTATGCCGAGCACGTATGGCCCGATCCAAATATACATAATAATATATTGTGCACTGTCAAGGGTCGAATGGCCCGAACCATATAATATATCAATATATCTTGCCGAGGCAAACGGCCCGCTCCCATGAGAGTAGTAGAAGCTTATCCCGCTCGCGGAATATATTTGCAAAGCGGTTGAACATATAATTTCTCAATTTATCATAGTATTCCTCAATTCCTTTAAAAAAAATATGAAATTCAACTTGGGGCTTTAAATATTGGGACCTTCAACTTTCACTTTATTCCAACAACTAGTAAGCATAAACAAGCAACGGTATCAACAAATCATGGTGTAAACCTAGATCTATCCGGACATAAGCATGAATAGTAGCGACGCACGGACTCTCGCCACATCGTGTCTGTGTATCCCCCCAAAATTAGAAGTACATATTGATTTAAGTTTACCTATGGGATTAATTCCCTCTTACAAGGTTAGAAAAGAGACTTACCTCGTCTCAAAGTCTACTTCCCGATTTAAGAATGTGCCCACACCCTCAAGTCGGTGCCGAATCAATCCAAACTAATCAAACAATATACAAATTAATCAATACGTACTCAAGAGTTCGTATTCCAACTATTAAAGAGGTTACTCAAACCTAAATGCAAGATTCTAAAATTTTACCCCCGAGCCCACGTGCCCAGATTCCGGAAACTTTCGAAGAAAGTTGTTACCCATAACCTTAGAAACATAAATATATGATTTTCACTAAGTTCCATAACCATTTTCGTGGTAAAATCTCATTTTTTTATTAAACACTAGGTTTTTCATCTAAACCCATAATTTCTACCAATTTTTATGTTAAAATCTACCCATAATCTATGTATTAAACTAAAATTAAGTAGAAATTACTTACCTCATAAAGCTAGGTCGAAATCCCCTCCTTGAAAGCTCTCAAATCCCCCAAGAGTGGATGAAAATATGATAAAAATGGCCTAAGTCCCGTATTAAATGAACCCTCACTGCCCAACGACTTTCGTACCTGCGGTGCTTTGGGCCGCATCTGTGGTCCCGCACCTGCAATAAATGCCTCGCCTTTCCCTCACCTGGCTGGGCTCTGCATCTGCGGACAAGGAGGGTCGCTTCTGCTAGCTGAGACGCACCTGCGACCGTGGATCTCGCACATGCGCTCACGCAGGTGCGCCCAATCTTCCGCATCTGCAGATTTTGGGCTGCCCTCCATTTCTCGCTTCTGCGGCTCGTGACTCGCACCTGCAAGCCTGCACCTTTGGCTGGCCAAGCGCAGGTGCGATTATGACAGATCTGGGAGCTTCAGCTGTTGTTCCAAGCTCCCAACTTGGTCCGAGCCTCGTTCGATTGACACTCGGGGCCCCGCCCGAATATACCAACCAGTTTAGAATCATATAGCGGACTCGCTCGAACTCTCGGAACGCCCGAAACAACATTAAAATTAAGAATCACACCCCAAAACCAATTGAATCAAACTTATGAACTTCAAGTTCTTCTATTCACTCAAAATGCGTTGAAACGTACTTAGACTACCTGGATTGACACCAAATTTTGCGTGCAAGTCTTAAATGACATTACGAAACTATTCCCGGTCTCGGAATTTCGTTTGGACTTCGATAACACCAAAACCCGCTCCAAACCAAATTTAAAGAACTTCAAAATTCTTCAAGAACCAACTTTTGATATTAGAACGCCGAAACGCTCCCGGGTCATCCAAAACCCGAACCGAGCATACGCCCAAGTCCGAAATCATCATACGAACCTATTGGAACCGTCAAATCCCGATTTCGGGGGTCGTTTACTCAAAACATCGACTGAAGTCAAACTTAGCCTTTTAAGGCCAACTTAAGGAACCAATTGTTTCGATTTTAACCCGAACCCTTCCAAATCTCAAACTAACCACCCCCGCAAGTCATAAAACAGTAAAAACACATTCGAGGAGTCTTATTTAGGGGAATGTGGTTCTAGAAAGCAAAACGACTGGTCGGGTCGTTACAGTACAGTACTGAGTGACTGATTGTCAGTTGATACATATATATCTGGGATGGAGTTCCCTGGGCTGAATTGGCCATATATAGTACTGAGTGATCGAGTATTTTGAGAGTGTGAGTACACGAGATTTTCATTGTGATACATCACATACAACATATATTTTGGCATGTAGATATAGAGATGTCATATTCCTCATACCATGCATAATATATCCATTTTACCTGTACTGAGTTTAACTGTTGAACTTGAAAGCATGCCTACATTTCTGTACTTTTATTTCTATGATAGACTGTACCTGTTGAGCTAGTCACTACTTTCAGCCCAAAGGTTAGTCTTGTTACTTATTGAGTTGGTTGTACTCATACTACACCCTGCACCTCGTGTGCAGATCCAGATACTTCCGGCTACGGCGGCTGCTAGATTTTAGAGTTTCATCTGTTGGAGACTATCAAGGTAGTTGCTCGGCGTACGCAGACCTTGACTCTCTTTCCTTTCAGTTATTATACTATTCTATATTTTCAGACAGTATTTTTATCAGTCAGACTTTGTTATTATTTAGATGCTCATGTACTCAGTGACACCGGATTTTGGGAGTATATTTGTATCAAAAATTATGGGATTTTTTGTTAAATTTAAATATTATGTTTTCAAACTTAAAAGAAATTGTGGTTTATTGAGGTTGTCGGCTTACCTAGTATTGAGATAGGCGTCATCACGACATGCGGATTTTGGATCATGACAAAATATCTTGTAAGTCAATTCATCCTTAATTTGGAATATAAAGCTTAAATCCCCTCACCCCCCCCCCCCATAAAAAAGAGCCATTAGCACACCAGATCTTTTGCTAACCACACAAGCTTTATTCATTTACTCATAAAAACTGAACTAACGATCTGTACCATGTCATTATTTTGATAACATAATTAAAGACCTGTACATGTGTATTTGATAACAGGCAGATTTATGTGTCAAATCATCACTTATTTCTCAAAATAACACCTTCAATGATTTTTAAGATATCTGTCATCTTGTTTGATGTTGCCAGTGGTTAAAGCAAGTAGACTATTGAAATAAGCCTGACTCGTAGGATTTGTAGCGCAGCAAAAATGAAAATTTTAAACCAACTCAACTCTTGTACAAGTAATATGAACCACACCTTGAATGATTTCCACAGTATATGGATTGATCTGCACATCCTCTTGCTAAAAGAAATTGTTCATCATAGAAGTTTTACAAAACAAAGAGGTATAAGAAAATCTAAATGGCCCAGTGCATTATATCTATACAAATAATGGTGTTGCAGAGAGTGTCGGGTTGCATTTGAATTGGAGGAACATCAAAACCTGTTAGATGAGTCATTTCTCTTAGTACATACAACTAAATCAACATTGACAAAATTCCTACAAAAGACTGCATAAATAAGATTAAGATTTGCATCTACATGGTTGAGAATATTGATAAGAAATATTCTAGACACGTGCATAGACTCCTTGAAAGGGTAGCTGTTTTAAGTTTTACTGAATGTTATCCAAAAAGGTATCGACAGCCTATCTCATCCATATAGTTTGAAAAGAAAAAAGTATAACAAATTATAAACTTTGCGACTGATATTACTCACTCTAATCCATCGGCAACCCTCACGCCTTATCTGACTTCATACCATGAGTGAATTTCAACTTATATTAAGTAAAATACGCCTAAAGTAGAGGTCAAGTCAATTTTATAAATGCTACAAAAAAAACGCAGATAAAAAACAGAAATAGAGTTCTCAACATAAATGCATACACTGCCATGTCTCTTTTGATGAAAAAAGGAACTCTAATGAATTTATCACATTCTAATAAGATTGGATTCGTTGTTTTAAAAAATAAAGAAAGAATGGACGAAAACACTTAAACAAGCCGTGGCTTTATCTCAGAAGTGATAATATTTTTTTGGGGCAGATTTAGAGTCACACTAAAAGGAAATTATGCAACATTACAGTACTTAATATATCCTAGATAGAAAACCTCCAGCGTTTTCAGTCTAGCATACATGTATGACAACACAATCTGTTCACAACATGAACCAACATAAGAAGTTTTATCCCTGCATTCCTTAAGAAACAGATCATGTGATGCAGAAAAACTTGGTTGTGCCTTGATTAGAGATCCTAGATGTTTTGTAATATGGCCTAATTTGCTTTACAAGAAAAGGATGATTTTTTTAATTGTAAAAACCAACTCATTCTTAGTTGGCAAATAGGCATGTGCCTATAAGAAAGGTGTGCTTGGAAGAGATATATTCTCGGCCACCAAGTTTGAATATGTGTGGAGATCTCTTGCAAGTTGGCAACTTGCCTTTGTAAACTTGCAAGACTTGGTTCAATTTCTCCTATAAATACTCATGTTGTTCTCCTTTCTTAAACATACCAATAATATTTTGAGTTCTTCATTTCTTGTTTCTTCTCCTCTTTTAGTAATTGAGAGTATTTTGTAAGAGAGATGAGTGTTGGGAAACACTTGTGTGATCCCCTTTCTTTGGAGTGATCTTGTGAGGTTATTCTATAGGGGGTATTTGGGATTAATTAGAGTATTTACTCTAATTTTGTACGTTCTTTTGTACTCTTGTTACTATAGTGAAATTGTTCTTCTCCGCGTGTGGATGTAGGTCACATTGACCGAACCACGTTAAATTGGCGCATTTTTATATGCTTTAATTGTTGTTGTTTTCAACTTGCATTGTCTTTGTTATTATCATTATAACATTGTTTGGCTAAATTCTGTACTACCCGGGTTCCCGATCCTAACAAATTGGTATCAGAGCCAGATCTAACCGGGTTAGTTTAAATAGCCAAAATGACTCTAACAAAGTCTTATGTTGAGAAATTTGATCGAAGTATAAACTTCGAAATGTGGAAATTAAACATGGAAGCTATCCTAATTCGGTATAGCTTAGATTTGGCACTGCAAGGAATGGAGAAGAAGCCTGATAAAATGACGGACGAGGAATTTGCCGTCATAGACAAAAAGGCAAAAGCAGGTATTATTTTAAATCTCTCAAATGAAGTTTTGCGTGAGGTTGCAGCAGAAAGCTCAGCCAAAGGCATATGGGAAAAGCTGAAAAGCCTATATATGAAAAGAACAGTAGAAAACAGGTTTTACCTAAAGCAAAAACTCTACACTTTTCGTATGGCTGAAGGTACCTCCATACTTACACATCTTGATACTTTTGATTCTCTTCTTATGGATTTAAGTAACATAGATGTTGAAATCAAAGATGAGGATCAAGCTGTGTTATTGCTTATTTCCTTACCCCAGTCGTTTAAACATATAAGAGATACTATGCTTTTTGGCAACTAATAATAGTTTCAAATCTAACAATGAGTGGATTTTAGATTCGGGTTATTCTTATCATATGTGTCCCAATCAGGATTTATTTACCACATATTAACTTATTAGAGGTGGAGTTGTCTTGATGGGCAACAATGCTGCCTGCAAAGTTATTGGAAAAGGTTCAGTCAAAATTAAAATGCACGATAGTGTGGTGAGAACTCTCACCGATGTTAGGTATGCTCCCGACCTGAAGAAAAATCTCATCTCTTTGAGCACTCTAGAATCTCTTGGGTGCAAGTACACAGGTGAAGGTGGAGTTCTGAAAGTTTCTCATTGTGCTCTTGTGATCATGAAAGCACGCAGATCTGGTACGTTGTATACTCTATTGGGATCTACTGTTACAGGTGTTGCTGCAGTTTCAATATCAGATAAATCAAATTCTGATATCACCATATTGTGGCATATGCGATTGGGGCATATGAGTGAAAAAGGTCTTTCCATCCTTAGCAAAAGAGGTCTCTTATGTGGCCAAAGTACCGGAAATATAGAGTTCTGTGAACATTGTGTGTTCGGGAAGCAAAAAAGAGTCAGCTTTAAATCTCCAGCGATTCATAGAACAAAAGGTACTTTGGATTACATTCATTCAGATCTTTAGGGTCCTTCACGTACCCCATCAAAAGGTGGTGCTATGTATATGTTAACTTTCATTGATGATTATTCAAGGAAAGTTTGGGTTTATTTCCTAAAAAATAAAAGTGTGTTTTCTTAAATTTCAAACAATGGAAAGTTTTGATTGAGAAGCAAACAGGAAAACAGGTTAAGCGACTTAGAGCAGATAATGGCTTGGAATTTTGTAATAATGAATTCAACGA
The DNA here is from genome assembly GCF_000390325.3 of Nicotiana tomentosiformis. NCBI lineage: Eukaryota > Viridiplantae > Streptophyta > Magnoliopsida > Solanales > Solanaceae > Nicotiana > Nicotiana tomentosiformis. Next base: position 112,158,017 of record NC_090814.1, on the reverse strand, counting down.
ATTTTGCAAGAATGAAGGAATTGCTCGACATCGTACTGTGAGAATGACACCTCAGCAAAATGGTGTGGCAGAAAGGATGAATAGAACTTTTTTGGAAAGGGCTCATTGCATGATTTCAAATGCTGGGTTGACAAATGCCTTTTGGGCAGAAGCTACCTCTATAGCTTGTTATATTGTCAACCGAGCTCCTTCTACACCTTTGAACTTTAAGACTCCGAAGGAAATGTGGTCAGATACTCCTGCTAATTATTCTAATTTAAAGATATTTGGTTGCCCTGCATACATGCATGGAAATATGGAAAATTAGAGCCAAGGGATAAAAAGTGCATTTTCCTTGGGTATGCATCTGGGGTGAAAGGATACCGACTATGGTATCCTGATCCCACGACACCAAAATTTATAATTAGCAGATATGTAACCTTTGATGAATCCTCTATGTTACATTCTAGAAAAGAGTCTTCTAGTTCTTATAATATAGATAAAGAAAAGAGTACACAGAAGTAGGTGGAGGTTGAGATTGGCATTCCTTCTGAGCCAAGCTCATCAACTTTGGAGCAAAATACAGTTAAAACTCCTGAAGTTGAGCCAGAAGTTGAAATTCCTGAAGTTGAGACTCCTAAAGTTGAACCAGAAGAAGAGGAGTATAGCCAAACATAGACCAAAAAGAGAAAGTAAACAACCATTAAGGTTTGAAGATTATATTGCATTTGCTTTTTCAGTTGCATAGGAAACTGAAGAAATTGAAGAACCATCAAAATATTCAGAAGCAGTTTCTGGTGTTGACTCAGCCAAGTAGCTGATTACAATGAATGAAGAAATTGAGTCTCTCCACAAGAATGGTACTTGGTCTCTTGTGAAGCCGCCATCAGGAAAAAGAATTGTTGGTTGCAAATGGGTCTTCAAGAAAAAAGGATGGCATTCCAGGGGTTGAAGATGCGAGGTATAAGGCACGATTAGTTGCAAAGGGCTGTAGTCAGGTACAAGGAGTTGATTTTAATAATAGTTTCTCACTTGTTGTTAAACATAGCTCTATCCGTGTCTTGCTTGCCTTAGTTGCCATGTATGATTTTGTCACGACCCCAAATTCTCTCCGTATGAGGTCGTGATGGCACCTAGTCTTTAAGACTAGGTAAGCCTATCAATATGAAATAATAATAAATATCTGAAATAAATAAACTATAATTCAAACAATTTCAACTCCCAAAACCCGGTAGAAATAAGTCACAAGCTTCTAAGAATTTATTCTCTATGTCTCTATACATCAGAGTCTAAAACAAATAAGGAAGACAACATAGTAAGATAGAAGGGGACTCCGGAGTCTGCGGACGCTAGCAGATATACCTCGAAGTCTCCTCGTACAGCTAATTTAATGATGTCTGGTCTGATAAGATGTACCTGGATTTGCACAAAAAGAAGTGCAGAAGCGGGCTAGGGACCTCGGAATTTGATTACAGGCATACGCCTAAGTCCCAAATCACGATACAGACCTACCGGAACTGTCAAAACACTGATCTGAGTCCGTTTGCTCAAAATAATGACCAAAATCAACTCAGTTGAGTTTTAAAGCTCTAATTCACATTTTAATTCATTTTTCACCTGAAAACTTTTCGGAAAATTTTACGGACTGCGCACGCAAGTCGAGGAATAATAAAATAGTACTTTTCGAGGTCTTAGAATACAAAATTAATTATTAAATTTAAAGATGACATTTTGGGTCACCACATTTTCCACCTCTAAAACAAACGTTCGTCCTCGAACGGAGTTAGAAAAAGTACCTAAGGTGGTGAATAAGTGTGGATAACAGCTGCGCATATCATCCTCGGTCTCCCAAGTCGCCTCCTCAACCGGATGACCCCTCCACTAAACCTTCACGGAAGCAATATTCTTTGACCTCAACTTTCGAACATGCCTATCCAAAATAGTCATTGTTTCCTCAATATAAGATAGATCCTTGTCCAATTGAACCGAACTGAAGTCTAACACATGAGACGGATCGCCGTGATATTTCTGAAGCATAGAAACATGGAATACCGGATGAAACGTAGAGAGACTAGGTGGTAGTGCAAGTTTGTAAGCCACCTCTCCAACTCTCTCAAGAATCTCAAAAGACCCAATATACCTAGGGCTCAAATTGCCCTTCTTCTCAAACCTCATCACACCCTTCATAGGCGAAACCCGGAGCAATACCCGCTCACCAACCATGAATGCAACACCACGAACCTTTCGATTCGCATAACTCTTCTGTCTAGATTGGGCTGTACGAAGTCAATCCCGAATCAACTTAACCTTTTCCAAGGCATCCTGAACCAAGTCTGTACCCAAAAGCCTAGCCTCGCCCAGTTCGAACCAACCCACTAGGGACCGGCACCGCCTACCATACAAGGCCTTATATGGAACCATCTGAATGCTTGATTGGCAACTGTTGTTGTAAGAAAACTACGCAAGTGGTAAGAACTAATCCCAAGCACCCCCAAAATCTATCACACATGCACGAAGCATATCCTCCAGTATCTGAATAGTGCGTTCGGACTGCCCGTCTGTCTGAGGGTGAAATGTTGTACTCAACTCTACCCGAGTACCCAACTCACGTTGTACTGCCCTCCAGAACCGTGATGTAAACTGTGTACCTCGGTCAGAGATGATAGATACCGGTACGCCGTGAAATCTGACAATATCGAGAATATAGATTCGAGCCAACTGCTCGGAAGAGTAGGTAGTCATCATAGGATTGCAATGAGCTGACTTGGTCAATCTATCCACAATCACCCAAGATGCATTGAACTTCCTCTAAGTCCGTGGGAGCCCAACAACGAAATCCATAGTGATCCTCTCCCATTTCCATTCTGGAATCTCTAACTTCTAAAGCAATCCACTCGGTCGTTGATGCTCATATTTCACTTGTTGACAATTTAGACACCGAGCTACATACTCCACTATGTCTTTATTCATCTTCCTCCACCAATAATGTTGCCTCAAGTCCTGCTACATCTTCGCAGCACCCGGATGTATGGAGTACCGCGAACTGTGAGCCTCCTGGAGAATCAATTCACAAAAACCATCTACATTAGGCACACATAGCCTGCCCTGCATCCATAATACACCGTCATCTCCAATTGCGACTTCTTTGGCATCACCGTGCTGAACTGTATCCTTAAGGACAAGCAAATGGGGGTCACCATACTGACGCTCCCTGATACGGCCATAATAGTTGTTCATAATCAATTACAGAATCGTCATTTAACCTTATGTTAACAAAAATCTCATTCCAAACCTTCACAATACTGATAACTAGATGCGAGGCATGAAGACCTCATAATTATTTACTTGAATTAACGAGTCACATTTAACGCCACGGCGGGCACCTACCCTATAGGTTAAAAATTAATAATTACAACACGAATTTGACAACTATGCACAGAGAATTTCATATAAGAATTTTCAAATAAGCCTAACAGGCATGACTCCCTATTAGTACTATTGTACAAATTTAATTTCGCAAGGGAGAACTTAAACACAAGAATTTTTCTCACAAGGATCTCGTCCTTATATAACTTCCACCGCAGCTCGTAGCCCGGTTTAAACATATCAATTTATATAAAAATATGAGGATCTCGTCCTCAGTTCTGAATCACAAGTAATATGCGCATCGTACCAATTGAAAATTTCCATTTTCTCCTTTTAAATAATTTCGGTTACACCAAATCACAACATATAATGAACCACACACCGATAGGGCATATAATTCATAATTTGCAATTAATTATTCGGAATTTACATCAAAATTTACCGAAATGAGTGACAGAAAGCCACATTTAGCCTCGCAGCTCTTATTAGTGACCAACACGAAATGATAGGCGTAGTTATCTCCATAAAATCTCCCAACAAGGGTAAACACATATGTAGATTATAGAATTATGAAGCTCACTCATAAGTGGAGCACAATAGGAGGACTCATTTCGATACTGAGAACCAAATCAAGTTAAGGAAATTATTCATTTATATTAAATCGAGGTCGTACCTGTAACAACACCATCTGATGTAGCGACCTCCGCCATACCGTAAAACAAATATATCAACGGCTGGGTCTCCACCACTAGGATGCCTTCTACCCGTTTGTCCTCCACCCCTAACTGGTCGTATGGGTGGTATAGTAACTACAATGGGGCACGTAGCCAGAGTGCTTTGATGAAATAAGTCTCTCCCAAGATTGGGACAATTTTCTCCTAATGTGCCTAGTATCATCGTATTCATAACAACCCCTTTGCGGGTTAGGCTTCTCAAATTGAGTCTGTGCCAGATAACTGGAATAACCATTGTAGGAACTCATGTCGGTGGTGCATTAAAAGAACTTACTAGAGCACCCCGAGTAATCCGATGTGTGGACTGGGCTGGCCGACTGCCCGAGCCCCCTCCATAATGATTTATACTTGCAGAGTAGAATCCACCGAATCCCCCAGAACCTCGAGATGTCTTGGTTTCCTTAGTTTCTTTTTTTCCTCACCCCGAACACATTCTAATATCTTGGCAATTCGTACAACTAGCAGAAATGAAGTATCAGCTTGTAGCTCCCGAGTCGTACAAAATTTTACGATCATAATTGAGTCCTTTAATGAGTCTGTGGACTCGCCCTCTAGCTGTAGGAAGCAAAGTAGGAGTATGACAGGCTAACTTATTGAACTTGATGGCATATTCTGACATCGTCAATGGTGACCTGACGTAACCGTTCAAACCCTGTGTGCCACGCATTACGGAGAGTCCGGGAAACAAACTCTTTCAAAAGCATTTCTAAGAACTGAGCCAAATGGGCGGTGTTGCATTGGCTGGTCTACCCTCTTCATAGGCTTTCCTCTAACACCGGTGGAGAATTATCTCTCCCAAGGGAAATTTCTTCTTTTGTTATGCTGACTCAATACTGTTAAGCTGACCCATTTCTTAGCATACTCTTTGATTCTTCTTTGGGGTAACCCTTACCCCTGTTTATAAACAACGATCACAAAAGTAGAGCTTCATACAGACAAATCTTAGCACGAACCACATAGTCCAGAATCTCGTCAACAAGTGTATTTCCTCCGAAGCACCCCAAAATCCGCAACCATGACGTCCACGCTGAGTAGACCTTCTGCAAATTTAGAGTTGGTTCTATAACTCCTTTGGTACTGAAGTATATGATTATTAAGGAGGCGTACATACCGCAAGTCCCAACCTTATCCTCTACAAAATCTCAGGCCTTAAACATGTGTAAATTTTAGGGAACCTTTCAGTACCACATATATACATTTCAAGGCAAAACTGACATAGCACACGACCCCGCAATCCATCCATTGATAGTGGACTCCCCCCACTCGGCGCGAAGTCATAGGTCACAGTCCAATCATCCACAATAATAACCTTCACAACTCGTATAAATCAACCAGATGCCAACATTCATTGCACCCTGCTACATGATTCACTGGGTGCTCTCTCAATACGTCCGTATCTTCAGTCGGAACTACACGTTTAGGCAATGTTTGAGCATCTCTTGCTCCCTCCTAGTCTATTTGCGGCATCACGACCCGTCGACGGACAACTGATACTGAGTGCACAATGTCATACACGAGTGGATACAAAGGAATATAAGATATATGTTTCAAGCTAAATCAATGTCGCACGATAAGGAATCAAAGAAGTGAATATTTTCTAACAGTTCCATAGCCTCGCGAAAATAAGTACAGACGTCTCCGTACCGATCCGCAAGACTCTACAAACCTGCTTGTGACTCATGACACCTATGAACCTAGAGCTCTGATACCAACTTGTCACGACCCAATTCCCTCCGTATGAGGTCGTGATGGCACATAGTCTCTAAGATTAGGTAAGCCTATCAATGCGGAATAATAATAAATATATTAAATAAATAAACTACAATTCAAACAATTTCAACTCCCAAAACCCGATAGAAATAAGTCACAAACTTCTAAGAATTTATTCTATATGTCTCTATACATCAGAGTCTAAAGCAAATAAGGAAGGCAACATAGTAAGATAGAAGGGGACTCCGGAGTCTGCGGACGCTAGCAGATATACCTCGAAGTCTCCTCGTACAGCTAGTTTAATGATGCCTGGTCTGATAAGATGTATCTGGATCTGCACAAAAAGATGTGCAGAAGCGTAGTATGAGTACACCACAACGGTACCCAGTAAGTACCAAGCCTAACCTCGGTAGAGTAGTGACGAGGTCAAGTCAGGTCCTACTGGAGATAAATAATGACATGGTAAAATGTTTAAACAATATAATAAGATAAAATGACAATGGAAATGATTCAAGTAGTATGTCATATTTAATTACACCAAATAATTGTAATTAATATCTCGTGGAAGCAAAACAAACTTTCCTTTCAACTTCAAGAAATCACAACAAATAATCAAAGGCAACTGTGGCCATAAAATCAATATCAACAAGGGCACTCCCGAGGTACCGCCTCGTAGTCCCAAATCATAAATAAATTCACAATATCTCATTTTCCTTATCTCACCCCAGGAGCCTTCATAATTTATTTTAAAGAAAATATTTTTTCCGAAATAGCATCCCGCGTTTTAGCCAGCCTTATCACACCGCATGACTTCTAGTAGTTTCCCCCACTAGCCATGCGTATCAAGCCAACCTTATCTCACCGCATACGTTTCAATACCCAGACCTTATACCACCGCATGCGTATCAATATCACAATATATCACAATTTGCACCTCAAGTGCCCAAATATTTTAATTTGCCAAAATAAATCAACAATATTTTTCACAATAAAGAGCTCACGACTCATGCCAACATAAATCATCAATAATATTTTTCAACAATAAAGAGCTCACGGCTCCATCATAATGAGTACAAAAATCTTACAAATAAATTCAGGAATAAATAATTTAGCAAAAAAATATTTCAAATCTTTAATACATTGCTTCAATACCAAATTTAAAATGTCAAATACTTCATATTAATAATATTTAATTTAAAGAAAATTAATTTCAAATAATGTACAGAATAAAAGAAACCAAGTTTCAACCAAACAGGTAAAACAATTAGCAGGAAAAGGTCAAGCAAATTTAAAGTATACAAATCAAATCAATGAAGAAGAATATAACACGATAAAATAATTTAATAAATGCGCAACAATGATCTACACAATTTAAAAATATGATCTTTCACATTTAGCCCGTGTACACACTCGTCACCTCGTGTATACGACTTTCAACACATTTCAATAATCACATTAATATCAATTCTAGGGAAAATTTCTCCCACACAAAGTTAGACAAGTCACTTACCTCGACTTGCTCCAATTTAACCAAGTATTATGCGTTTTCCTCGATTTTTCCGACTCCGATCGACTCGTATCTAGTCATAATTAATTTGATACAGTCAACAAAAATTAGAGTAATCAATTTCATAAGAAAATATTATATTTTTCAATAAAATCCGAAATTAGCTCAAAATTTGCCCGTGGGACCCACATCTCGGAATCCGACGAAACTTACAAAATCTGACAACCCATTCAATTACGAGTCCACCCATGCCAATTTTATCAAATTCTGATAATAACTCGACCTCCAAATCTTAAATTTTTGTTTTTGGAAGATTTTACAAAAATCTTGATTTTTCTTCCATAAATTCACAGATTCATGATGTAAATGAATATGGAATTATAAAATATAAACAATATAGGATAAGGAATACTTACCCCAATATTTTTTCGTAAAAATCATCCAAATATCGCCCAAGAACCGTGCTCCAAAAATCCAAAATGAAATGAAGGAAATAACCATTTTTGGTCCTTAAGTTTCTGCCCATACGTCACTAAAAATCCATTTTCCGTCACTAAAAGTCCACCAGAAACTGCTCTACCAGCCTTCTTTCAATCGATCATAACGTTTTGTACCAATTTTCAAATGATGCATGGTTTAACTTTCTGGAAACTAGAATCAAACGACTACAATTTTCAAGTTTTGAAAATTTTCCGATTCCTTATGAATTGCGAGATATAAGCTTCCAAAGCCGGCTCCACGCATTCAAATTTCTAGCGAAACTGCTCTATCAGCCTTCATTCAATCTATCATAACTTTCTGTACAAATGTCCAAATAATTAATGGTTTAACTTTCTGAAAACTAAAAATCAAATGACTACAACTTTCATGTTTTGAAAATTTTCCGATTTCTTATGAATTACGAGATATAAGATTCCAAAGTTGGCTCCACGCACCAGAAAATTTTGGCGAAATTTCTGCAAATTTCCAGCAACCCTCTTTGTCTGAAATCCATTCCGTTTACCTTCCGAAATCCACCTGAGACCCTTGGGACCTTAACTAATTATTCCAACATGTCCCAAAATACAATACGAACTTAGTGGAGGCTTCAAACCACATCAAACAACATCAAAACGATGAATCGCACCTCAAATCAAAATCTATGAACTTTGAACTTTCAAATTCTATATCTTGTGCCGAAACATATCAAATTAATTCGGAATGACTTCAAATTTTGCACATAAGTCATAAATGACATAATAGACCTATTTCAATTTTCAGAATCGGATTTCGACCTCGATATCAAAAAGTCAACCCCCTATCAAACTTTCCAAAAATTTAACTTTTGGCATTTCAAGCCTAATTCCACTACGGACTTTCAAATAAAATTCCGATCATGCTCCTAAGTCTAAAATCATCATACGGAGCTTTTAGAATTATCAAAATTCTATTCCGGAGTCGTTTGCACATAATTTGACATCCGGTCACTATTTAAACTTAAACTTTTAATTTTTTATCAAAATTCCATATCTCGGACTAGGGACCTCGGATTCCGGGCATACGCCTAAGTCCCAAATCACGATACGAACTTACCGAAACTGTCAAAATACTGATCTGAGTCCGTTTGCTCAAAATATTGACCAAAGTCAACTCAATTGAGTTTTAAAGCTCTAATTCACATTTTAATTCATTTTTCACTTGAAAACTTTTCAAAAATTTTATGGACTGTGCACGCAAGTCGAGAAATAATAAATAGTGCTTTTCGAGATTTTAGATGATATTTTGGGTCATCACAGATTTGAAATTAGAACAACTTGATGTTAAGACAGCTTTCTTACATGGTGAACTTAAGGAACAAATATACATGCATTAACCCGAAGGATTTGAAATTGAAGGAAAAAAAGATCGTGTTTGCTTGTTGAAGAAATCCTTGTACGGATTAAAGCAGTCTCCAAGACAATGGTACAAAAGGTTTGATTCATTTATGTTGGGTCATGGTTAATCGGGGAGCATGTATGATAGTTGCGTTTACTTCCGGAAGTTAAATGATGGTTCATTTGTATACTTATTACTTTATGTTGATGACATGCTCATTACTGCTAAGGATTTAACAAAAATTCACAATTTGAAAAGTCAGCTGAAAAGTGAATTTGAGATAAAATATTTGGGAGCAGCTAAGAAAATCCTTGGCATGGAGATCAAAAGAGATCAAAAAGCCAACAGGCTTTTCCTGACCCAGAAGAAGTACTTGGAGAAAGTCTTGGAGAGGTTTGGCATGAAAGATGCTAAACCAGTTAGTACCCCTCTTGCTGCTCATTTTAAGTTATCAGTTGCTCAGTCCCAGCAGTCAGAGGAAGAAGAGAGGTACAGGGCACAGGTTCCTTATTCTAGTGCAGTCGGCAGTATTATATATGCAATGGTTTGTACACGTCCAGACATTTCATAAGCAGTGAGTGTGGTAAGACAGTATATGGCTTGCCCTGGTAAAGCACATTGGCAGGTTGTGGAATGGATTCTCAGATACTTGCGAGGTACTTCAAATACATGTTTGGAGTTTGGGAGAAATACTAACACTTTGATTGGTTTTGTAGACTCAGATTATGCAGGTGATCTTGACAAAAGAAGATCACTGACAGGTTATGTATTTTGCATTGGTGGTTGCGCTATTAGTTGGAAAGCTACATTATAATATGTAGTAGCTTTATCTACTACCGAAGCAGAATATATGGTAGTGATTGAGGCGATCAAAGAAGCCTTATGGTTGAAGGGTTTATTTGTGGAACTCAGTTCACACCAAGGTGGTATTACCATTTTCTGTGATAGTCAAAGTGTCATTCACTTGACTAAAGATCATATGTATCATGAGAGGATGAAACACATTGATATAAAGTATCATTTCATCCGAGAAACCATTGCTAAAGGAAAAGTCTCTGTTCAGAAGATCAGCACTAGAGACAATCCTGCTGACATGTTCACAAAACCTCTTCCAGTTGTCAAGTTCAAGCTTTGTATGAACTTGATTGGCATTTATGAATAATGATTTTGCCCATTCGGGCTTTTGCGAATAAGGTGGAATAAATTTATTATATTAGTCAAAATAAGGTCATGGTGGAGATTTGTAATATGGCCTAATTGGCTTTACAAGAAAAGGATGATTTTTTAATTGTAAAAACCAACTCATTCTTAGTTGGCAAATAGGCATGTGCCTATAAGAATGGCGTGTTTGGCAGAGATTTATTCTCGGCCACCAAGTTTGAATATGTGTGGAGATCCCTTGCAAGTTGGCAACTTGCCTTTGTAAACTTGCAAGACTTAGTTCAATTTCTCCTATAAATACTCCTGTTGCTCTCCTTTCTTAAACATACTAACAAGATTTGAGTTCTTCATTTCTTATTTCTTCTCCTCTTTTAGTAATTGAGAGTATTTTGTAAGAGAGTTGAGTGTTGGAAAACACTTGTGTAATCCCCGTTCTTCGGAGTGATCTTGTGAGGTTATTCTATCGGGGATATTTGAGATTAATTAGAGTATTTACTCTAATTTTGTGCGCTCTTTTGTACTCTTGTTGCTATAGTGAAATTACTCTTCTCCGCTTGTGGACGTAGGTCACACTGACCGAACCACGTTAAATTGGCGCCTTCTTTATATGCTTTAATTGTTGTTATTTTCAACTTGCATTGTCTTTATTATTATCATTATAATTATAACATTGTTTGGCTAAATTTCGCACTACCCGGATTCCCGATCCTAACATGTTTCAATCACATTTCAGCTGAGTGTTCTTCTGTTTATGTATTATAGGTATTCCCACAATTCAACCCTATGAGAAGATCTCTCTCTCTCCAAAAAAATGCAAATTACGATGAAGTCGAAACATGGAAGGAACCAACCTAATATAATAACATGTCAGATACGACTCAATCAGTCTATTCTTTACTAAGTACTAATATTTCATATTGTTTAAGTCCAGTCTAAACTAACCATAAACGGTAACAAGATAAGAAGCAACTCCATACCTGCTTCTCCAGTATACCAAACCTTTGGAACTTGTGCTTGCTTTTGCTTTGTTGTCACTGTCGAAGTAAATACAAATGCATATGCATTGGATATAACTCAGTATTGTTATTCACTTGGCAGTAGTAAAACTTTGGAATTGATAGGCAAACTTATATATGATATGTTGCTTTTCTTAATATCCACATTCATTCATCTAGTTCCCAAAGTAGTAAACACTTACATGCACTTATTTAAAAGAAGATTGAAGAAAAAATTGTTCACAGTCATTATCGAAAAGAAGTTGTTTCTCTTTCTTATTCCTATTCTTGTCTATTTCGCTTCGGTTGCTCTAGTATCGTGATGTTGTTACTGCTTGCTGCTATTGCTTCTTTTTCATCTTTTCTTGTATCAAGGGTATATCATAAACAATTTCTCTATCCTTACAAGATAGGAATAAGGTTAGCGTACACTCTACTCTTCCCATACCATACTTAACTTGTGAAATTTTATTGAATTTGTTGTTGTTGTTATTGTTGTTATCGAAAATAAAAGAATTTGTTCAGTTGATTCAGGCTTATCGTCAAATACTTTTTCTGCATGAAAGTTCTTCCCTTTTTGTTATTACTTTTTTGTTCCCGAAGGCAATTAAGTGTGCTTCCATAGGTTTTAACAACTAACTACTTTGCATGTACAAGATCCTCCGATAAAATTTGAAGAAAGAGGGAACACCATATATGTATGGATCAAATATCCAAATTCACATATGCTCTACGAGAAGGGGGGGAAATAGAATTGCCGAAAAGTAGAAGTCACAAAAATTTAAGAAACCAGAAAAAGTTAAAAGCGAAAAAATTGAAAAACTTACTAGTGTTATAAAATAAAAACTGTAAAGTAAAGACAAGTATAGAGAGAAATTGATATATTATTCAAACTTCAAATTTATATACATAATGAACTGAAAACTCCTCTATTTATAGAAGAAAGGAAGCAGCTGCGAGGCTTTTCAGGAAGCAGCTGCAAGGCTTTTCTTTAGCTGCTTGTAAGCTATCTGCATGAGCTGCTTGCAACCTGCCTGTTTAATAAGAAGCTGCTGCAAATCATTTCATTGAGCTGCTTGCAACCTGCCTGCATCAGCTGCTTGTAGATGAACTTCAACAGAGTACTAAATGGATAATCTTCTTCAGGAAGATTATCTATAGCGGAGTAATAAATGAATATCCACAATATAATCATTTTCATAACACTCTCCCTTGGATGTTCATTAAAAGGTATTGTGCCTCGTTAAAACCTTTCTAGGAAAACCCTAGTGGGAAAAATCCTAGTGAAGGAAAAAGAGTACACATATTTAGTAATACGCATTTCTAGCTGCCTCATTAAAAACCTTATAAGGAAAACCCTGTGGGAAAAAATCTTAATAAGAAAAAAAGAGTACATCGCGTATTTTACTCCCCCTGATGAAAACCTTGTTTCAAATATTTGAGTCTCCGCATTCCAATCTTGTATACCATCTTCTCAAAAGTTGAAGTTGGCAAAGGTTTAGTGAATAAATCTGCCGGATTGTCACTTGAACGGATTTGCTGCATATCAATGTCACCATTTTTCTGAAGATCGTGTGTGTAGAATAATTTTGGTAAAATTTGCTTCGTTCTATCTCCTTTTATAAATCCTCCCTTTAATTGGGTTATGCATGCAGCATTGTCTTCGTATAAAATTGTGGATCTTTTATCACACTCCAAACTACATTTTTCTTGAATAAAATGAATCACTGATCTCAACCATACGCATTCCCTACTTGCTTCATGAATAGCTATTATCTCAGCATGATTTAAAGAAGTAGCAACAATTGACTGCTTTGTAGAGCGCTATGATATGACAGTACCTCCACATGTAAATGCGTACCCGGTTTGAGATCGAGCTTTATGGGGATCAGATAAATAACCTGCATCTGCATAACCAACAAGATCTGCACTACCTTTGTTAGAATAAAACAAACCCATATCAAGAGTTCCCTTTAAATATCGCAAAATATGCTTAATCCCATTCCAATGTCTCCGAGTAGGAGAAGAGATATATCTTACTAGTAAATTAACAGAAAATGCTATGTCAGGCCTTGTAGCATTAACAAGATACATAAGTGCACCAATTGCACTGAGATAAGGTGTTTCAGGACCAAGGAGTTCATCATCCTCTTCTGGAGGTCGGAACGGGTCCTTATTCACTTTAAGTGATCGAACAACCATTGGTATACTCAATGAGTGCGCTTTGTCCATGTAAAAGCATTTTATGACCCTTTCTCTATAGGCAGATTGATGCATAAAGATCCTGTTTGCTAAATGTTCAATTTGCAATCCAAGACAAAGTTTTGTTTTTCCAAGATCTTTCATCTCAAATTCTTTCTTAAGATATTCAATTGCCTTTTGGATCTCTTCTGGAGTTCCAACAAGATTTATGTCATCAACATAAACAGCAAGTATAACAAATTCTGATGTTATTTTCTTTATAAAAATACATGGACAAATAACATCATTTATGTAACCCTCTTTCAGTAAATATTCACTAAGGCGATCATACCACATGCGCCCAGATTGCTTTAAACCGTACAAAGATCTTTGTAATCTGATTGAATACATTTCCCGAGATTTCGAATATGCTTCAGGGATTTTCATATAAATCTCATTATCAAGTGACCCGTACAGATAAGTTGTAACCACATCCATCATATGTATTTCAAGTCTTTCACGTAAGGCTAAACTGATGAGATATCAAAATGTTATGGCATCCATAACTGGTGAATATGTTTCTTCATAATCGACTCCAGGTCGTTGTAAGAATCCTTGTGCGACAAGGCGAGCCTTGTATCTTTCAACTTCATTTTGGTCATTCCTTTTTCGCACAAAAACCTATTTATGACCAACTGGTTTTATACCAGCAGGTGTTTGGACTACTGGTCCAAAGACCTCTCTTTTAGCAAGTGCGTTCAATTCTGATTGTATTGCCCCTTGCTATTTTGTCCAATCAGATCTTTGTTGACATTCTTCGACAGATCGGGGTTCACAATCCTCACTATCTTGCATAATGTTAAGTGCAACATTATATGCAAAAATATTATCCACCACTATTTCAGATCGATTTAAATTAATCCCATCACCAGTAGAACTTATTAAAAGTTCCTCACTCACTTGAGTCTCGGGTTCATTGATTTCTTCAGGAATCTCAGAACTAATCAGATCTTGGGTCTCTTCAGGAGATCCCTTCATAATATCATTTTGATCATTTGTCGATTTTCTTTTTCTAGGATTTCGATCCTTAGAACCCAAAGGCCTACCACGCTTCAGGCGTGCTTTAGGTTCACTAGTTCTTATGCTAGTAGATGGTCCTGCTGGGACATCAATTCGTATAGGCACATTCTCTGCAGGGATATGTGACTTAGTTATCCTCTTCAAATCAGTAAACGCGTCTGGCATTTGATTTGCTATATTTTGTAAATGGATGATCTTCTGGACCTCCTGATTACATATAGGGGTATGTGGATCAAAATGAGATAATGATGAAACTTTCCACATAATTTCTCTTTTGATTTCCTTTTTCTCTCCCCCTAATTGTGGGAAATTTGTTTCATCAAATCGACAATCTGCAAATCGAGCAGTAAATAAATCTCCCGTCAATGGTTCAAGATAGCGAATAATAGAGGGTGATTCAAACCCAATATATATTCCTAACCTTCTTTAGGAGCCCATCTTACTGCATTGTGGTGGTGCTACTGGCACATATACAGCACATCCAAATATTCGTAGATGGGCAATATTTGATTCATGACCAAAAACTAATTATGACGGAGAATATTTATTATAATGTGTTGGTCTGAGACAGATAAGTGATGTTGCGTGCAAGATAGCATGGCCCCAAACAGTAGTGGGCAATTTTATTTTCATAAGTAGTGGTCTTACTATCAATTGCAGCCTTTTAATAAATGACTCTGCAAGGCCATTTTGAGTATGAACATAAGCTACAGGATGTTCAACTTTTATTCCAACTGATAGACAGTAATTATCAAAAGCTTGAGATGAGAATTCTCCAGCATTATCAAGGCGAATAGCCTTTATAGGATAATCTGGGAATTGTGCCCTTAATCGAATTATTTGGGCTAATAACTTTGCAAACGCCAGGTTGCGAGATGATAGTAGGCAAACATGAGACCATCTTGAAGATGCATCTATTAGGACCATAAAACATCTATTAGTAGTACCACTCGGCATATACAAAATAATTTCTCAAGACCCGGAATATCGCTAAGTCACAAGCTGCTATAATCTATGTAGCTCTATACAAAAGTCGGAAGATAATAAAAAAAAATCTCTAGACGAAGGAGTAGAAGGGGACTCCGAAGATCTGCGGACGCAAGCAGAAATACCTTGAAGTCTCCTAGAATCAGTAGCATGCACTAATCCCAAGGCTGATAGCTCGTACCTGGATCTGCACACGAAAAACATGTGCAGGAAAGGGCATGAGTACACCACAATGGTACTCAGTAAGTGCCAAGCCTAACCTCGGTCAAGTAGTGACGAGGTCAGGTTAAGGCCCTACCGGAGTAAATATAGTAATTTAAACAGTAAAAGATATAAGTAAAATTTACGATAACACAGTTAAAAAGGGAGCCCTCGGCTCAGAACAAGGTAAACACAGTGGAAAATCTCTCGGGATATCGTCCCATAGTATCAAATGAATATGCAGTACATGGGGGATCTCCCGAAATACGTCCGTAGTCCCAAAGTAAATATGCAGTGCTGGGGGATCTCCCGGAATACGTCCGTAGTCCCAATTTAAATATGCAGTACATGGGGATCTCCCGGAATACGTCCGTAGTCCCAATTTAAATATGCAGTACAAGGGGATCTCCCGGAATACGCCCGTAGTCCCAATTTAAATATGCAATGCAAGATGAAATGGCAGGTATGGCACCGAGTTATACAGTTTATACTGGACACAGATAAGGAAAATAAGGACTTAACTAAACATGACGCACAGAATGTCAATTAGGCAGTTAAAACACGTAAGCATGCTTCTCTAGTCTAAGTTTCATAATTAAACGCATTAGTGCAATTTAATAAGGAAAAAAAATAATTTATGATTTAGAAAGGAAAAACGGTATTTTTTTTTTTGCAATAATAGCCCGTGTACGTACTCGTCACCTCACGTACACGGTACCCACACACCAAATAATAACAAGATATCCTAAGGGGGAAGTCCCCAACACAGGGTTAGGCAAGTCACTTACCTCGAACCGCTCAAATCAACTTGATATCACGTTCTTGCCATGAGTATCCGACTCCAAATGGCCCGAATCTATTCAAAAAAGTACAATAACATCAGTACGCGCTAATGGAATGTATCCCACAAGCAAAACTACAAATATTAGGCCAAATACCTGAAATTGGCTCAAACCCGGCCCCCGGGGCTCACGTCTCGAAACCCGACAAAATTCACGAAACTAGAAATCTCATTCACTCACGAGTCTAACCATATCAAATTTACTAAAATCCGACACCAAATGGTCCTCCAATCCAGAATTCAAACTCCCAAATCCCTAGTCTCCAACTTCAAATTTTCACCTTAAATACACATTAACTAGGTGGGAAAATACATGACAAGGCAAGATTATTGACCAAAAATAAGCACAAGGAACTTACCTCAAGAAATGCCTCAAAAATGCTCTCAAAAATTGCCCTAACCCGAGTTTGCAAAGCCAAAAATGATAAAAATCGCGAAGCCCTTCGGTTTTAATCACTGCCCAAGTATTTCCGCACCTGCAGAACCTGGGCTCGCACCTGCGGGTGCGCTTATGCGGAAAAACGTGCACATCTGTGCAACTCACTTACCCCCTCTGCCTTCGCATCTGCGACGAAAGGGCTGCATCTGCGCACTCGCGCCTGCGGAGTCCCTTCCGCTTCTGCGCATCTTGCGCATTTACGAACGTCCTTGCGCAATTGCGGGTATCGTAGATGCGGAAACTTCCTCGCACCTGCGACCCCAGGCCAACTCTCGATTTCTCGCATCTGCGCTTCCATCTCCACATGTGCGGCTCGCGCACCTGCGGTCTCTTTTACGCAGGTGCGAAAATACCAGAACCAGCAAAGTTCAGAAATTCCTCTAAGTCCAAGTTTTCGAAAACACACCCGAGGCCCCCGGGACCTCAACCAAACATACCAATCAATCCTAAAATATCTTACGAACTTAGTCGAGCTCTCAAATCCCATCAAACAACGCAAAAATCACGAATCACCCTCCAATTCAATTTTAAAGAACTTGAAACTTCAAAATTCTACAACCGATGTCGAAACCTAACAAATCACGTCTGATTGACCTCAAATTTTGCGCACAAGTCATAATCAACATTACAAACCTACAGCCACTTTCGGAATTCCATTCCGAGCTCGATATCAAAATTTCCACAATCGGTCGAAATCGCCGAAAAACTAGCTTCCGCCAATTCAAGCCTAAATCGACTACAGACCCCCAAAACACATTCCGGACGTGCTCCTAACCCCAAAATCACTCAACAGAGCTAACGGAGTTGACGGAATTCCATTCCGGATCAGTCTTCACACAGTTCCAACTACGGTCCAAATCCTAAGGCTTAAGCTCTCATTTGGGGACTAGGTGTCCCAAAACACTTCGAAACTCAAAACCAATCATTCCGGTAAGTCACAATAGCAGAAAAAATTTGGGGAAAGCAGTTAATAGGGGATCGGGGATATTATTCTCAAAATGATCGGCTGGGTCGTTACATCCTCCCCCTCTTAAAACAATCGTTCGTCCTCGAACGAGTATAAAGACATACCTGAAACTGTGAAAAGATGAGGGTACTGGCTGCGCATATCTTGCTCGGTCTCCCAAGTCACCTCCTCGACCGGCTGACCCCTCCACTGGACCTTTACTGAAGCAATATTCTTTGACCTGAGCTTTCTGACCTGCCTGTCCAAAATGGCTACTGACTCCTCAACATAAGATAGATCTTTGTCCAACTGGACAGAGCTGAAATCCAATACATGAGTCGGATCACCGTGATACTTCCGGAGCATAGACACATGGAATACCGAGTGAAATCCTGCTAGGCTGGGAGGCAAGGCAAGCTCATAAGCAACCTCCCCAACTTGCCGCAATATCTCAAAAGGACCAATGAACCTCGGGCTCAGCTTGCCCTTCTTACCGAAGCTCATGACACCCTTCATAGGCGATACCCGAAGCAAGACCCGCTCACCAACCATAAATGCCAAATCACGAACCTTACGGTCTGCATAACTCTTCTGCCTGGACTGGGCCGTGCGAAGTCTCTCCTGAATCACCTTCACCTTAACCAGGGCATCCTGGACCAAATCTATACCCAACAATCAGGCCTCGCCCGGCTCAAACCATCCTACTAGGGACCGGCACCTCCTACCATACAAAGCCTCATACGGTGCCATCTGAATGCTGGACTGGTAACTGTTGTTGTAAGCGAACTCTGCAAGTGGCAAGTATCGGTCCCATGATCCTCCAAACTCCATCACACAGGCACGGAGCACATCCTCAAGAATCTGAATTGTGCGCTCGGACTGCCCGTCCGTCTGAGGGTGAAAGGTTGTGCCCAACTCCACCCTAGTACCCAACTCCTATTGTACGGCTCTCCAAAATCGTGATGTGAATTGTGTACCTCTGTCTGAAATGATGGATATTGGAATACCATGAAGGCGGACAATCTCTCTGATACAAATCTCAGCCAACCTCTCCGAAGAGTATGTAGTCAACATTGGAATAAAATGGGCTGACTTGGTCAGCCCGTCCACGATCACCCAAATAGCATTGAACTTTCTCAAAGTCCGTGGAAGTCCAACTACAAAGTCCATGGTGATCCGCTCCCACTTCCACTCTGGGATCTCTAACCTCTGAAGTAATCCACCCGGCCTCTGGTGCTCATATTTGACTTGCTGACAATTGAGACACTTGGCCACAAACCCAACTATATTCTTTTTCATTCTACTCCACCAATAGTGCTGCCTCAAGTCCTGGTACATCTTCGCGGCACCCGGATGAATGGAGTACCGCGAGCTATGGGCCTCCTCAAGAATCAACTCCTGAAGCCCATCTACATTGGGCACACAGATCCGACCTTGCATCCTCATCACACCGTCATCACCAATAGTCACATCTCTGGCATCACCTCGCCGAACCCTGTCCTGAAGAACTAGAAGATGAGGATCATCATACTGGCGTTCCCTAATACGGTCATAAAGAGAAGACCGAGCAACCACACAAGCTAATACCCAGCTAGGCTCTGAAATATCCAATCTCATGAACTGGTTGGCTAAGGCCTGAACATCCAAGGCTAAGGGCCTCTCAGCTGCCGGAAGATATGCCAAACTCCCCAAACTCTCTGCCCGGCGACTCAGGGCATCGGCCACTACATTGGCCTTCCCCGGGTGGTATAATATAGTGATGTCATAGTCTTTAAGTAGCTCCAACCACCTCCGCTGACATAAATTATGGTCCTTCTGCCTGGACAAGTACTGCAAACTCCGGTGATCAGTGTAAATCTCACAGGGAACACCGTACAAATAATGACGCCAGATCTTCAGGGCGTGAACAATAGTTGCTAACTCGAGATCATGAACTGGATAGTTCTTCTCATGCACCTTCAACTGTCTAGACACGTAGGCAATCACCCTACCATCCTGCATCAATACCGCTCCAAGGCCAATCCTCGAGGCATCACAATAGAC
Organism: Nicotiana tomentosiformis; assembly: GCF_000390325.3. Taxonomy (NCBI): domain Eukaryota; kingdom Viridiplantae; phylum Streptophyta; class Magnoliopsida; order Solanales; family Solanaceae; genus Nicotiana; species Nicotiana tomentosiformis. The sequence continues at coordinate 112,137,993 of NC_090814.1, read as the reverse complement.
AGTGTATGACCTTGAACCTGTAGGCAATACTAATACTGGGGCTGTAGTCAAAGCTGTCTTAAGCTTCTGAAAGCTCTGCTCACACTCCTCGGTCCACCTGAACGGAGCACCCTTCTGGGTCAGCCTGGTCATAGGTGATGCAATGGATGAAAATCCCTCCACAAAGCGACGGTAATACCTGCCAAACCAAGGAAACTGCGTATCTCCGTAGCTGATGATGGTCTAGGCCAACTCTGCACTGCCTCCACCTTCTTCGGATCTACCTTGATCCCATCACAAGACACTATGTGGCCCAAGAATGCCACTGAATCAAGCCAGAATTCACACTTAGAAAATTTTGCATACAACCTCTTCTCCCTCAAAGTCTGAAGCACGGTCCTCAGGTGCTGCTCATGATCTTCCCGAGACCGGGAATATACTAGGATGTCATCAATAAACACAATGACGAAGGAATCAAGATAAGGCCGGAACACACTGTGCATCAAATGCATAAAGGCTGCTGGGATATTGTTCAGCCCAAATGACATGACAAGAAACTCATAGTGACCATATCTAGTCCTGAAAGCAGTCTTCGGGATATCCGGCTCCCGAATCTTCAACTGATGATAGCCAGAACGCAAGTCAATCTTGGAAAATACCCTGGCACCCAGTAACTGATCAAATAAGTCATCAATGCGAGGCAAAGGATACCTGTTCTTCACTGTAACCTTGTTCAACTGCCGATAATCAATACACATACGCATAGAACCATCCTTCTTCTTCACAAATAAGACCGGAGCACCCCAAGGTGATACATTGGGCCTGATGAAGCCCTTATCAAGCAACTCCTGCAACTGCTCCTTCAACTCCTTTAATTCAGGAAGAGCCATACGATATGGAGGAATAGAGATGGGCTGAGTGTCCGGCAACAAATCAATGCCAAAATCAATATCTCTATCAGGCGGCATACCCGGAAGATCAGCTGGAAACACATCTGGAAAGTCCCTCACTACTGGAACTGACTCGACTGTATGGGTATCAATACTGATATCTCTCACATAGGCCAAATACACATCACACCCCTTCTCAACCATTCGCTGAGCCTTAAGAAATGAAATGACCCTGCGGGGAGTATACTCTAAGGTACCTCTCCACTCTAATCTCGGCAAACCTGGCATAGCCAGCGTCATGATCTTAGCGTGACAATCAAGAATAGCATAATGGGGCGACAACCAGTCCATGCCCAAGATAATATCAAAATCTACCATACTGAGAAATAATAAATTGGCTCTGGTCTCAAAACCACTAAGAGAAATCAAATACGACCGATATACGCGGTCCACAACGAGAGAATCTCCCATAGGAGTAGATACATAAACAGGGAAACTCAAAGAATCCCGAGATATCCCCAAATATGGAGCAAAATAAGAAGACACATATGAATACGTAGAGCCTGGGTCAAATAATACTGATGCATCCCTATGACAGACGGGGACGATACCTGTAATAACTGAATCTGAAGCAACAGCCTCTGAACGGGCTGGAAGGGCATAGTACCTGGCCTGACCTCCCCCTCTAGGGCGACCTCGACCTCCCCGACCTCCACCTCGAGCTGGCTAAGGAGGTGGGGTAGCAGCTGGTGCTGGAAGAATGAACGGAGGAATCGGTGGAGCACGTGGAGGCTGATAAGTCTATGGAGGTGCACCCCTCCTGGCTCTGGGGCTATCTCTAATCAGGTGACGAGTGTCACCACACTCAAAACAACCTCTCGGAGGACGCGGCGGCTGAGACTGACTCGAACCTGGCCTGCTGGACTGGCCGGTAATAGCACCTCGAGTAGGAGGCATACTAGATACTGGCGGTGCATAATAGGGCTCCTGAGGTCTAGGAGGAGCTGGGACACCGCTGGCTGCTGGAAGAGCTGAATGAACAGGGCGACTCACAAAACCCCTACCATAGCGTGCTGCTGGTGCACGAGCTCCTGAATAATGACCAGTCTCTCGAGACCTCTTGGCCTCTCTCTCCTCTCGGTCACGGGTGAACATGCCATCCACTCTCCTGGCAATGCTCACTGCCTGCTGATAAGTGATGTCCATCTCCAACTCCCTGGCCATACTGGTCCGAATACTGGGGTGGAGTCCCTCAATGAAGCGACGAACCCTCTCTCTGACTGTAGCAACCAGAGCCAGCGCATGGCGAGCTAACCCACTGAAACGGACTACATACTCCGACACAGTCATAGAACCCTGACGCAACTGCTCGAACTCTACGCGCCAAGCATCCCTGAGGCTCTGAGGAACATACTCACGCAAGAACATCTCTGAAAAGTGAGTCCAAGTGAGTGAGGCTGCCTCGTCCGAACTACTCAGATCATAGGCACGCCACCACTGATATGCTGCTCCCCTCAGCTGGAAAGCGGTGAAAGAAATCCCACCCGTCTTCATAATGCCCATAGTACGATGACACTCCTCAAGAAAACCCAGAGCATCATCTGAAGCTAGTCTGTTGAAAGTAGGTTGGTGGTACTTCTTGTACCTCTCAAGTTTGAGCTGCTCTGCCTTAGAAGCAGCTACCCTGATCTCATGCTGAACCGGAGCCACTAGGGGCATAGGAATATACTCTGGGGCCTGATCAACCTGGATCCTCTGCTCAGGGGTGCGGGAGTCTGTGCCCCTCCCCCGGCCTGAGATGTAGCGGGAGCTATCGGAAATAGTCCAGCCTGAGCCAGAGTGCTGAACATGCTCAAGAACTGAGCTAAAGTCTCCTGGAGGGCTGGAGTAGCAATAGGGATCTCCGGCGCTGGCCCTCCAGCTGGAGCTGCTGGGGGCTCCTCTAACGCAGCTCTCGCAGGTGCTCGGGCTACACCGCATGGTCATCCTCTACCCCGACCCCAGCCTCTGGTGGCTCTGGCAGGGGGCTCGGGTGCTTGATCGTCGGTCCTCCCGTTGCGGGTCCTCACCATCTGTGAGAAAGAATAGGATATAATCTTAGAATTTTTTTGGTGTCAATAACTCGCATGACAAGGAAATCAAAGAAATATGATTGTTCCTAACAGTTACATAGCCTCCCGAAGATAAGTACAGACGTCTCCGCACCGATCCGCGAGACTCTAATAAGCCGGCTTGTGACTCACGACTCCTACGAACCTAGTGCTCTGATACCAACTTGTCACGACCCCAAATTATCCCTCCGTAAGGTGTCGTGATGGTACCTAGTCTTTACGACTAGGTAAGCCTAATATTGCGAAAAATATAAAGAAACGCAATATTTTAAAGATAAACAACATATTATAAATAGCCAAGAGTAGTACCACTCGGCATATACAAAATAATTTCTCAAGACCCGGAATATCGCTAAGTCACAAGCTGCTATAATCTATGTAGCTCTATACAAAAGTCTGAAGATAATAAAAAAAATCTCTAGACGAGGGAGTAGAAGGGGACTCCGAAGATCTGTGAACACAAGCAGAAATACCTTGAAGTCTCCTAGAATCAGCAGCACGCGCTAATCCCTAGGCCGATAGCTCGTACCTGGATCTGCACAAGAAAAACATGTTCAGGAAAGGGCATGAGTACACCACAATGGTACTCAGTAAGTGCCAAGCCTAACCTCGGTCAAGTAGTGACGAGGTCAAGTTAAGGCCCTACCAGAGTAAATATAGTAATTTAAACAGTAAAAGATATAAGTAAAATTTATGATAACACAGTTAAAAAGGGAGCCCTCGACTCAGAACAAGGTAAACACAGTGGAAATTCTCTCGGGATATCGTCCCGTAGTATCAAATGAATATGCAGTACATGAGGGATCTCCCGAAATACGTCCGTAGTCCCAAAGTAAATATGCAGTGCTGGGGGATATCCCGGAATACGTCCGTAGTCCCAATTTAAATATGCAGTACAGGGGGATCTCCCGGAATACGTCCGTAGTCCCAATTTAAATATGCAGTACAGGGGGATCTCCCGGAATACGCCCGTAGTCCCAATTTAAATATGCAATGCAAGATGAAATGGCAGGTATGGCACCGAGTTATACAGTTTATACTGGACACAGATAAGGCAAATAAGGACTTAACTAAACATGACGCACAGAATGTCAATTAGGCAGTTAAAACACGTAAGCATGCTTCTCTAGTCTAAGTTTCATAATTAAACGCATTAGTGCAATTTAATAAGGAAAAAAAACAATTTATGATTTAGAAAGGAAAAACGGTATTTTTTTTTGCAATAATAGCCCGTGTACGTACTCGTCACCTCACGTACACGGCACCCACACACCAAATAATAACAAGATATCCTAAGGGGGAAGTCCCCAACACAGGGTTAGGTAAGTCACTTACCTCGAACCGCTCAAATCAACTTGATATCACGTTCTTGCCACGAGTATCCGACTCCAAATGGCCCGAATCTATTCAAAACAGTACAATAACATCAGTACGCGCTAATGGAATGTATCCCACAAGCAAAACTACAAATATTAGGCCAAATACCTGAAATTGGCTCAAACCCGGCCCCCGGGGCCCACGTCTCGAAACCCGACAAAATTCACGAAACTAGAGATCTCATTCACTCACGATTCTAACCATATCAAATTTACTAAAATCCGACACCAAATGGTCCTCCAATCCACAATTCAAACTCCCAAATCCCTAGTCTCCGACTTCAAATTTCCACCTTAAATACACATTAACTAGGTGGGAAAATACATGGCAAGGCAAGATTATTGTCCAAAAATAAGCACAAGGAACTTACCTCAAGAAATGCCTCGAAAATGCTCTCAAAAATCGCCCTAACCCGAGTTTGCAAAGCCAAAAATGATAAAAATCGCGAAGCCCTTCGGTTTTAATCACTGCCCAGGTATTTCCGCACCTGCAGAACCTGGGCTCGCACCTGTGGGTGCACTTATGCGGAAAAACGTGTGGATCTACGCAACTCACTTACCCCCTCTGCCTTCGCATCTGCGACGAAAGGGCTGCATCTGCGCACTCGCGCCTGCGGAGTCCCTTCCGCTTCTGCGCATCTTGCGCATTTGCGAACGTCCTTGCGCAATTGCGGGTATCGCAGATGCGGAAACTTCCTCGCACCTGCGACCCCAGGCCAACTCTCGATTTCTCGCATCTGCGCTTTCATCTCCACATGTACGGCTCGCGCACCTGCGGTCTCTTTTACGCAGGTGCGAAAACACCAGAACCAGCAAAGTTCAGAAATTCCTCTAAGTCCAAGTTTTCACCCGTTAAGCATCCGAAACACACCCAAAGCCCCCGGGACCTCAACCAAACATACCAACCAATCCTAAAATACCTTATGAACTTAGTCGAGCTCTCAAATCCTATCAAACAACGCAAAAATCATGAATCACCCTCCAATTCAATTTTAAAGAACTTGAAACTTCAAAATTCTACAACCGATGTCGAAACCTAACAAATCACGTCCGATTGACCTCGAATTTTGCGCACAAGTCATAATCAACATTACAAAACCTACAGCCACTTTCGGAATTCAATTCTGAGCTCGATATCAAAATTTCCACTATCGGCCGAAATCGCCGAAAAACTAGCTTCCGCCAATTCAAGCCTAAATCTGCTACAGACCCCCAAAACACATTCCGGACACGCTCCTAACCCCAAAATCACTCAACAGAGCTAACGGAGTTGACGGAATTCCATTCCGGATCTGTCTTCATACAGTTCTGACTACGGTCCAAATCCTAAGGCTTAAGCTCTCATTTGGGGACTAAGTATCCCAAAACACTCTGAAACTCAAAACCAATCATCCCGGCATGTCACAATAGCAGAAAAACATTTGGGAAAATCAGTTAATAGGGGATCGGGGCTATTACTCTTAAAACGATTGGCCAGATCGTTATACAACCTTCATTGGTGATGGTATAGTGATCATTTTGCTTTGATAACAAGCATCGCAAGAAAATTCATCATTTGTAAGAATCTTCAGGTTCTTTAATGGATGCCCACTCGAATTTTCAGTAATTCGTCTCATCATTATTGATCCAGGATGGACGAAACGGCCATGCCAAAGCACAAAAGTATTTGAATCGGTAAACTTCTGGTTTACGATAGATTGTGCTTCAACTGTACTAATCTTTGAATAGTATAAGCCAGAAGATAAAGTTGGTAACTTTTCTACAATGCATTTCTGGCCAGAAATATTCTTTGTAATACAAAGATATTCCATGTTCATTTCATCTATTGTCTCAACATGATACCCATTTCGGCGGATATCTATAAAACTCAACAAGTTTCTTCGAGACTTGGAGGAGAATAATGCATTGTCTATAATAAGTTTTGTTCCCTTAGACAGAAATACAATAGCTCTTCCGGAGCCTTCAATCAAACTTATATTACCAGAAATTATAGAAATATTTGCTTTTTCCTTATGCAAATAAGAAAAGTATGTATGATCTTTGAATATGGCATGACTTGTTCCACAATCAATTACACAAATATCTTCGTGATTGGTCTTTGATCCAAACATAATTTAAGGATTATCCATATTCTTCAAAATGACATAAACAAAATAAATATGATAGTAAACATTATTATCAAAGCATAACTTTTATTTATATACAACAATTACATAACCATACTATCTACTACAAACAACAAAAATTAAAATATTTATATTTCTACAGATTCACTACCGATCACATGACTTGTTTCTTCTTCTGGGAGTGCAAAATAATCAGCTACATCCAAATGCATGAAGTCTAAATTATCTTCAGAAATAAAATTTGCTTCAGCATTTTTCTCTATCTTCTTCAGGGAGGCTTGATACAGCTCAACCAGGTGCTTTGGCGTACGACATGTACGTGACCAGTGCCCTTTTCCTCCACATCTATAGCATATATTTTCTGGCTTTGCTTCTTGCACCGCTTCATGCTTTTGTTCCTTCCTTTTCCACTGCTGGTGGTGAGGAGGGTTCTTTAGTGCATTATTATTACCACGATTAGAGTTTCCTCCCCGACCACGGCCATGACCACGACTGGGGCCACGTCCTCTTCCACGCTTAGCTTGGTGGAAGTTGAACCAGTAGGTCGGCTTTCATGATTTTTCATTAATAGCCCATTATGTTGCTCGGCTACAAGAAAATGTGAGATAAGTTCAGAATACTTTTTAAATTCCATCTCTCGATATTGCTGCTGCAGGAGCATATTCGAGGCATGAAAAGTGGTAAAAGTTTTCTCCAACATATCATGATCAGTAATATTATCACCACATAGTTTCAATTGGGAAATAATTCTGAACATAGCAGAATTATACTCACTGATAGATTTAAAATCTTGTAGCCTTAGATGAGTCCAATCATAATGTGCATGTGGAAGAACGACCATCTTCAGGTGGTCATATCTATCTTTTAAATTATTTCACAGTATGACTGGATCTTTAACAGTAAGATATTTTATTTTCAGGCCTTCATCAAGGTGATGGCGTAGGAATATCATTGCTTTGGCACGGTCTTGGTTTGATGCCTGATTTTTATCTTTGATGATGTCTGCCAGACTCATCGCATCAAGATGAATTTCGGCATCAAGCACCCAAGACATGTAGCTTTTGCCCGATATATCCAGGGCTACAAACTCAAGTTTAAAAAGATTTGACATTATTTAGAAAAAAAAATTCGTACCTCTGATACTTTCAAAGTATTTTCTCGAGATGGCAGAGTCTCGTGCTGATAACGTGTTATAAAATAAAAACTGTAAAGTAAAGACAAGTATAGAGAGAAACTGATATATTATTCAAACTTCAAACTTATGTACATAATGAACTGAAAACTCCTCTATTTATAGAAGAAAGGAAGCAGCTGCGAGGCTTTTCAGGAAGCAGCTGCAAGGCTTTTCTTTAGCTGCTTGTAAGCTATCTGCATGAACTGCTTGCAACCTGCCTGTTTAATAAGAAGCTGCTGCAAATCATTTCATTGAGCTGCTTGCAACCTGCCTGCATCAGCTGCTTGTAGATAAACTTCAACAGAGTACTAAATAGATAATCTTCTTCAGGAAGATTATCTATAGTGGAGTAATAAATAAACATTCACAATATAATTATTTTCGTAACAACTAGAAGAGCTTAACAGTGAAGAAGAAAAAGAACTGTAAATTTTGAACTCTGGAAGTGCAGTGAGACCAAAAATAGTACTCCCTCTTTGATAATAACAAAGTGTAACGCACACGTGTAAACATGAAAAGAGCACCAAATCAAGGCCAAATAAAATAGACCCAAGTTTATGGTAGACTTCACATAACTTAATAGTACAACCTCTAGATACAGTGTTGGTACACCCCAACTCTCATTTCTATATATTAGTAAAGCTTCTTAAAATATAAGGTAGTTAATTGTATTTTGATAATCAATTTTTGTATTTTGATAATCAATTTCTTGTTTTCACTTGACAATATAATCAATTAGTGTAATCTTTTTTAAACTTTGGTAATCTTGGGTATGATCTTATTGAATTTAGTTTAGAAATTTTTTTTCCAATTGATGCAATACTTATAACATAAACTATTAAATTTCTATAAGCAATAGAAATATTTAAAAGTAAAATTAAGACTTCACCTGCTCTGATATATGGCAATTACAGTTTGTACCTGCACCATTTCTCCTTGCACTTTTAATTCCATTAAAAGATTTAAATCATTAATATCATAATGATTATTATGTGTTAAAAAATATTCAGAGTTAAAATGATGCCTTTTCAAATCTAAATATTGTTTAGTAATCTAGTTGGCTTGAAGTAGAAAATGTCTTAAAAAAACACTCGAAGAATTAAAAACATTAAATTTAATAAAGCAAAAGTTTTCTTAAGAGAAAAGGAAGATTTTATTGATGAATAATATGAGTACAATTTTGTTTATCTCTTGATTTTTCTCGCCGTATTTTTCTTCTTGATTTCAGAACTAGAGCAACATGTTTCTAGAATTTAGGATGATATGGACCTCCATGTAATACACTTGATCTCTTTAAAAGTCGGGTAGTACTCATATCGATTACTAGGAACGACTTCTCTTGATCTCTGCCTCTTGTTTCTCCAATTGAGAACCAAAGTGGCATATCTCTCGAGCAAAAGATTGTGTGAATCTTGAAGTATTTGATTGTCAAGGAGTGTCCAATATCACTTCGAGTTAATCTTGAGAAATAATTGTTCTTGATCACCTCATCATTGTTGTATTTGTATTTAATATAGTCTAATCTCTTTGTGAAACTTTCAAGAGTTTTATGAAATTTTCAAGATTAATAAAGTCATAATTATAAATAAGAGTGATTCAAGGTGAAGTGAATCAAACCAAATTCCAAAAGTAGGAAAAGTAAATGCAATTTCAGTTATCTATATCTCACAATCCTAATTAGTAATTACATCAACCAAAGTTTTAAACTACATCGTGGTGCAAATGTTAGGAGAAGAGCAAGGTAACAAGTGACAATTAATAGCGTCTTTTTGTGCTGGTGTTATGTAATAATCAAGTAATTTGACTGATTTCATAATCCCCGACGACATTACTCATTTGTTGATATGTGTTGTTGATCGATTGATCAATTACAACATGCCAGGTCATGTTAACTTATAAGTTAATTTTTTATTTAATTTTTGAAAGGAGCAGTTTTTCAACATTATGTCTTCAATCTCGAATATCTCAGTAAAATACAATTCAATCTCTTTGACATTGTTATTTGTACAACATTGCTGTTAAAAAGGCTAAAGTTTATCGATCAAATTCGCTTGATTACATACTTTAATTTGGTCACACAAGAAAAAAAAGATTACATAAATTGTAAGCTATAAAATTACATTATTTTCAATGAATTCTGTAGTATGAATACCTTCTCTTTTTTAATATTTTTACTGCTCTTCGTCTTGACTGCTTGTGATGAATCTGAGTAAATGAGCAACCTATATTTGTTAACTGATCTGTTGCTTTCACTTTGGGATTGAACCACAAAATGCATAACCACCACATTATGGGCTTGTAGTGCAGCAGATAAGTATTCATAATTTTTTTGCCACAAGCTATGTAATAATGCTCTACCTCATGATTATTTTTGTCCTTCCTAGGTGAGTATTCATTTGTCGCTAATTTGTGAGAATTTAGGTTCAAAGATAATAAATATAGCAATTATTATGTTTACTTTTCCCACGTCTATTTAATATGCTATCTGTTATGTTTTTTTTTTTTTCGTTGCTATGTATGGGTACAATTTATAGAAGAAAACAGAGTTAGGTCTGTGGGTAAAGTATGCATTTTTTTGCATCAACTGGACGAGTAATTCTTACCAGCTTTATCAATGTTGTTGTTACCCAAATTAAGTTCTTTGAGACGCAGAAGTAATTCGTCCCGATTCTTTGTCCCTAGGAAAGACTTTACCTTCTAGATTTATGCCTTTGTAAGAAGTACTTATACTTATATCTGGAATGGATACCTGCACAAATAAAGCTGAAAAAGTGTGAGAACAAGTTATCTCTACTCTTAAATGACTATAAGCATATATATATATATATATATATATATATATATATATATATTGATTAGCATAATCTTTCGTTAACAAGGAATGTAAATGAAAAGCATTTTGCTGTCTCTTGCCTTTCCGTGCATCACTCACCAATAAGTTTCTGTCTGCTTACTCTTGATTGTATTATTAATGGTATCTTAAAATTCATTCAGTCTATTTCTTATACTCAATTCACTTTATACTTGTGAGTCAATCTTATACGATTTCATTCGCCTTATACTTGCTAGTCTATTTTATACGATCATAACAGAAAAGAATATACAACGTATGCGTTTCCACAACAGTTTGGCCCTCTGTATGCTAACAAGCAATATTTATCCAGAGTTTTGGGCTCATGCTATTCGATGTGTTCTCGTTTTTTTGTGCTACTTTGATTTTTCATTCTACTCTATTTTCTAAGCTGCTTCTTCTATCAGGTGAGCATTGAATTTGTTATTCACTGTTCTCTGTCAACTTATGTTTCAATTATTTGAGTCCTTTCTTTGTTTGACTGTTGATTTTGGTTCTACTGAATCTTTAATTAATGACTTTTGGTTTCATAGTTATTCTGAATCTATTTAATCGTTAAATGCTGGATTTATAGTTTACCTCTACAAAAAGAATTGAATTTTAAACAATGTTTAGTTCATATAATTGGGTTTTAGTTTAATACTCTTTCGGATTCTAATGAAGCTTTGATAACTACGTTGTACTTCACTTCTACAAAAAATTAAATCTTTGTTAATTATTGTAGAGTTCATCCCCATAAATGAAACAAAGAAAAAAAGGAGATTGTGAGTTCATCCTCATAATGAAAAAGAAAAATTTACAAGATGCCAAAATTGGTGGTAGGCACCTAAACGCACCGAAGTACGTTTTTCACCAAAATTATTTTTGGTTACGACACTTTTTACTGTAAATAGAAGCCTTTAGCTTCTCATTTCTACACATCAATCTGAAAGAAAAAATATATCTGAGAGTTAAAGAGAAACAGTGAGGTTTCACAGACATGGTATAAAAAAATAGTCTGTGAGAAAAATAGAGAGTGAGCGATATTGTAGTGAGATGGAAATATCAAAAGAGGATTATTTCTTTTGAGTGTTGTAGTGGTCTTTAGAGTATTTTACCTGGACCTGTAAAGTGTAAAATTCCTTGTTATAGTGATATTAGTTGCTCTTCTCGGGGCCGTGGTTTTTTCCCTTATTCAAAAAGGTTTTTCACGTAAAAATCTTGGTGTCGTTGTCACTATTTTATTCTTGTTAATTACCGTATCTCGGTGCTACATTATTATTTCGCTTTTATTACCGTAAATATTATTTCTGTACGAGTTTATTCCCAACAACTAGTATCATAGCACAGGTTCTGCTCGCTCACAGAAGTACTATTCACTGTCGGTAGTACTATACTCGGTGAAAAAAATATTCGGAGTAAAGTACGAGGTAGCAAAATTCAATGGAGATAACGGTTTCTCAACATGGCAAAGAAGGATGAGGGATCTGCTCATTCAACAAGGACTACACAAGGTACTTGATGCTGATGCCAAAAAGCCTGATACCATGAAAGTTGAGGATTGGGCTGACTTGGATAAAAGGGCAAAGCCTATACATATCCAAAACACTGACAAACAAATTGTACCTGAAGAAGCAGCTATACGCCCTACACATGGGTGAAGGTATGAATTTTTTGTTACATTTAAATGTGTTTAACGGACTAATCACACAACTCACTAACTTCGGAGTGAAAATCGAGGAAGAAGATAAAGCCATCTTGCTATTGAACTCGTTTCCATCTTCGTACGATAATTTGGCAACAACCATCATGCACGGTAAGACTACCATTGAGTTGAAAGACGTCACATCAGCTGTTCTACCCAATGAGAAGATGAGAAAGAAGCCGAAAATCAAGGACATGCTCTCATCACAGAAGGTAGAGGCAGGAGTTATCAAAGGAGTTCGAGCAACTATGGTATTTCCGGAGCTCGTGGGAAGTCTAAGAACCAATCCAAATCAAAAGTTAGAAATTGCTACAATTGTGATCAACCAGGTCACTTCAAAAGAGATTGCACAATCCAAGAAAGGGCAAAGGTGAAACTAGTGGCTAGAAGAATGACGATAACACAGCCGTCATGGTGCAAAATAATGATAATGTTATCCTCTTTATAAATGAAGAAGATGAATGCATGCACTTATCAGGTCCAGAGTCGGAATGGGTGGTTGATACAGCAGCATCTTACCATACCATACCGGTAAGAGAACTTTTTTGCAGATATGTAGCAGGTGATTTTGGCATTGTGAGAATGGGTAACACAAGTTACTCAAAGATTGCGAGGATTGGTGACATATGTATCAAGACAAATGTCGGATGCACATTGGTTCTAAAGGACGTGCGACATGTACCTGATTTGCGGATGAACTTGATCTCGAAAATTGCTTTAGACCGAGATGGATACGAGAACTATTTTGCAAATCAAAAGTGAAGACTCACCAAGGGATCATTGGTGATTACAAAGGGAGTCGCTCGTGGCACGTTGTACAGAACAAATGTAGAAATATGCCAAGGTGAATTGAACGCGGCACAAGATGAGATTTCTGCATATTTGTGGCACAAAAGGATGGGTCATATGAGCGAGAAAGGATTGCAGATTCTTGCCAGGAAATCACTCATTTCTTATGCCAAAGGTACAACGGTAAAACCTTGTGACTACTATTTATTTGGTAAGCAGCATAGAGTCTCATTTCAGACATCGTCTGAAAGAAAATTAAATATACTTGATTTGGTATATTCTGATATTTGTGGTCCAATGGAAATTGAATCAATGGGCGGTAACAAATATTTTGTTACTTTTATTGATGATGCTTCACGAAAATTATGGGTTTATATTTTAAAAACAAAATATCAGGTGTTTCAAATTTTTCAGAAGTTTCATGCTCTAGTAAAAAGGGAGACAGGCCAAAAGCTAAAGCGTCTCCGAAGTGACAATGGAAGTGAGTACACTTCAAGGGAATTTGAAGAGTACTGTTCGATCCATGGGATCAGACATGAAAAGACAGTTCCTAGAACCCCACGGCACATTGGCGTAGCCGAAAGAATGAATTGCACCATAGTGGAGAAGGTGAGAGGCATGCTCAGAATGGCTAAACTGCCTAAGTCATTCTGGGGTGAAGCAGTTCAGACAGCCTGTTACCTAATCAATAGGAGTCCATCAGTTTCGTTGGCGTTTGACATCACAGAGAGAGTTTGGACCAACAAGAAGATGTCCTACTCACATCTGAAGGTGTTCGGTTGCAGAGCTTTTGCATATGTACCAAAGGAGTAGAGAACAAAGCTGGATGATAAATCTGTTCCCTGCATATTCATCGGATATGGAGATGAAGAGTTCTAAAATAAATTGTGGGATCTTGTAAAGAAAAAGGTCATCAGAAGCAGGGATGTAATCTTCCGAGAAAGTGAAGTTGGAACTGCTAATAATATGCCAGAGAAGGCCAAGAATGGTATAATTCCTAACCTTGTTACTATTCCTTCTACTTTTAACAATCCCACAAGTGCAGAAAGTAGGACCGACGAGGTTGCCGAACAGAGGGAGTAACCTGGTGAGTTTATTGAGCAGGGGAAGCAACTTCATGATGATGTCGAGCAAGTGGAGCACCCCATTCAGGGAGAAGAACAACCTCAACCTTTGAGGAGATCAGAAAGACCAAGGGTAGAGTCATGTAGGTACCCTGCCATAGAGTATGTCCTCATCAATGATAAGGGAGAGCCAGAAAGTCTTAAGGAGGTGATGTCCCATCCAGAAAAGAACCAGTGGATGAAAGCCATGCAAGAAGAGATGGAATATCTATAGAAAAATGGCACTTACAAGCTGGTTGAACTTCCAAAGGGTAAAAGACCACTCAAATTCAAATGGGTCTTTAAACTCAAGAAAGAAGAAAATGGCAAGCTGGTCAGATACAAAGCTCGATTGGTGGTAAAAGGCTTCGAGCAGAAGAAAGGTATTGATTTTGAAGAAATTTTCTCACATGTTGTCAAAATGACTTCTATTCGAACAATCTTGAGCTTAGCAGTGAAAACTGCATTTCTTCATGGATATTTAGAAGAGGAGATCTATATGGAGCAGCTAGAAGGATTTGAAGTAGCTGAAAGGAAACACATGGTGTGCAAACTGAATAATCGCAGTCTGGGTCCAAGTAGGACGTCTTACCATTGAATTCTATTACATACATGACCATATTGAATAGGCTAGGAAAGGAAAGGAATGGAATCTTCGCGTGGACAAAGAGAGAGAAGAGAGAGCTACGTCAACCTTATGGATAGCGTAGCGTAAGGACGGGACAGGAAAGAGAAATTCTCAATAAAGCGCTCAAGAGAAGGGTGTAGGGAGTTGAGCAGGGCTAGTCAGCGCCCCGAAGTACACAAAATACTGGCTGGTACAAAGCAGGTCAAGAAGCTTGACATGACAGAAGTTCGAGTCAAACCAGACTAGCAGATAGTGAGACGATTGGTAGTTCGGGCAGTGGAAGGCAGCTGTAAGGGATTAAAAGCGCATAGTCCCTCGATTCAGGAACCGGTAGCGTCTTCCTCAATCAGTAGGTGGGCATGAATGGAGCTTCCAGGAGTTAGTGCATTGGATTCCAGGCCAACTGCATCTAGTAGAGCTGACTGAAGACCAAAGCAATCTCCTTTCTAGTCTAGTCTAGGCTTCTAGCCTTGGAAATGAGTCCTTAAACTCCCCTAGCTGCATTAGCAGTCTTAGCACTTTCCTTCTTTTTTCGGACGAGTCAAGCAAGTCCAGGAAGAGTGAATCGTCGAATAGGGGGAAGTAATATCACGGCAAAAGCCTTTTGGGTCAGAAGAGCAAGCTTCTTCTTTTCAATCTGGTAGGAGGGGAAGGAGGACAGAGCTTTCGATTAAGCATTTGTGTGGGCCTAGCTCTGCTTTCTAAGGGCTTTTTTTATTAGATTCACCGGCTGGAAAGATAATTCATGTGCATCAACAAAGGTCTAACAGTTTCATTGTAGGCACATCTTTCTCTTAGTGAAATTCGCGTTCACACAGCCCCATGCCCCCTCCCCCTTGTGGTATTCATCCGAATTTCTCTGTCCCAAGCCGGTCTGTTCACAAATCTCGGATGTTACTTTTTTGCATGAATCCTACCTTTTCGGGGTTGAAGGCGTAAGCGCAACTATTAAATAAAATCCACATCTGCTATTGACTCATCCCGCTTGAGGTGTGTCGAAGATAAGTATCAAGTCCTCTATGGCTGAACTAGACTAGATTTTGAGGATGAGTAGTGGATAAAAAGTCATCCCGAGGTATACTCATAAACTCTTTCACGAGCTGGACTAGAACCAGCATCTCTGAGAGCAAAAGACAGGCCCAGAGAACAACCTTTTATTTTGATCGTGACAAAAAAAAGAAAGAAGAGAGGGAACTTGGAATGGGTTGAAGCAGGCACCAAGGCAGTGGTACAAGAAGTTTGACTCATTCATGAAAAGTAAAACTTACACAAAGACATATTCTGATCCATGTATATACTTCAAAAGATATTTTGAGAATAACTTTATTATATTGTTGTTGTACGTGGATGACATGTTAATTGTAGGAAAAGACAAGGGGACGATTGCAAAGTTGAAGGGAGATTTGTCCAAGTCATTTGATATGAAGGACTTGGGCCCAGCATAACAAATTCTGGGTATGAAGATAGTTCGAGAGCAAACAAGCAGAAAGTTGTGAGTGTCTCAGAAGAAGTACATTGAACGTGCACTGGAACGCTTCAACATGAAGAATGCTAAGCCAGTCAGCACATCTCTTGCTAGTCATCTAAAGTTGAGCAAGAAGATGTGTCCTACAACAGTGGAGGAGAAAGGGAACATGGCTAGAGTTCCTTATTCTTCAGCAGTCGGAAACTTGATGTATGCAATGGTATGCATCATACCTGATATTGCTCATGCAGTTGGTGTTGTTAGCAGATTCCTTGAAAATCTTAGAAAGGGACAATGGGAAGCAGTCAAGTGGATACTCAGGTACCTAAGAGGTACTGTAGGAGATTGCTTGTGTTTTGGAGGATCTGATCCAATCTTAAAGGGCTATACAGATGCTGATATGGCAGGTGACATTGATAACATAAAATCCACTACTGGATATTTGCTTACATTTTCAGGGGGAGCTATATCATGGCAGTCGAGATTGCAGAAGTGTGTCGCACTCTCTACAACTGAAGCGGAGTATATTGCCGCTACTGAAGTTTGCAAGGAGATGATATGATTGAAACGGATCCTTCAAGAGCTTGGATTGCATCAGAAGGAGTATGCAGCCTATTGTGACAGTCAAAGTGCAATAGATCTTAGCAAGAACTCCATGTACCATGCAAGAACCAAACATATCGACGTGAGATATCACTGGATTCGAGAAATGATAGAGAATGAATCACTAAAAGTCTTGAAGATTTTTACAAGTGAGAATTCCGTAGATATGCTGACCAAGGTGGTACTAAGAGACAAGTTCGAATTGTGTAAAAAAACTTGTCGGCATGCACTCAAGCTGGAAGTACAGTGTTACCTCCTTCAGGTGAATGGGTCTAGAAGAGGAGATTTGTGGAGTCCATCCCATAAATGAAACAAAGAAAAAAGGAGATTGTGGGGTCCATCCCATAATGAAGAAGAAAAAGATTGTGGGATTCATCCCCATAATGAAGAAGAAAAAGATTGTGGGGTCCATCCCCATAATAAAGAAGAAAAATCTGCAATATGCCAAAATTGGTGGTAGGCACCGAAACACATCGAAACACATTTTTGACCAAAATTGTTTGTGGTTACGACAATTCTTCCTATAAGTAGATGTGATGACCCAAAAGGTCATCTTATGTCTTAGAACTCGAATCTGAGCTCTTAAGCCTTACAAATCTCATTTTTACCCTCCTCGATTTGTGTGCGCAGTCTGGACAGGTTTCCGGAAAGCTTTTATGTTGAAAACTAATGAAAATAAGAATTTTTGCCTTAAAAGTTAATTTTAGTTAATTTCGGTCAATATTTTTGGTAAACAGGCCCAGATCCGTGCTTTGACGATCCTAGTGGGTCCGTATCGAATTATGGGACCTGGGTGTATGCCCGGAATCGAATTCGGAGGTCCCTAGCTCAAGTTATGAATTAAAAATCTGGAAATTAATTATTTTTAAGAATTGATTGATATTTGGCATTGTTAGTGCTGGGTCCGTATTCTGGTTTCGGAGCCCGGTATAGGTTCATTATGATATTTAAGACTTGTCTGTGAAATTTGGTGAGAAACGGAGTTGATTTGACGTAATTCGGACGTCCAGTTGAGAAAATAGAAATTTTAAAGTGTTTTTGAGAATTTCATTTGATTGGTGCTAAATTCGAAGTTCTACGTGTTATTTTGATGATTTGATTGCGCGAGCAGGTCCGTATGATATTTTTAGACTTATGTGCATGTGTGGTTTGGAGCCCCGAGGGCTCGGGTGAGTTTCGGATAGGCTACGGGGTGATTTACACTTAGAAAATCTGAGATTTTTGCTGTAGCAGCTATTCTGGTGTGCCCTTCTTCGCGTTCGTGTAGGTAGTGTCGCGAACGCGAAAGGTAAAATGGGGGCAGGGGAATTTTCTTATTCGCGAACGCGAAGGACTGGTCGCGAACGCGAAGCATTGGGGGTGGTACCCTTCGCGAACGCGATCTGTCTCACGCGAACGCGATAGTTTAAGGGACCTGGGGGGAGGGGGGTTATGTTCTTCTACGCGAACGCACCCACTGGGTCGCGAACGCGAAGGCTTGGGGGAGCTGCCTTACGCAAACGCATAGAAGGACTCGCGAACGTAAAGGCCTTAGGCCGTTGTGCATCGCGATCGTGACAGGCCTCGCACGAACGCGATGAAGGCATGTCCAGTGACTTAAAACAGAATCCAAACACGGGTTTAAACCATTTTTTCAACATTTTTCAAGAACCAAACGGGTATAGGTGATTTTCAAGAGTCATTTTCTTCCCCAAAGTGTTGGTAAGTGATTCTAAACCATTTTCTTTCAATTACCAATTATATTTTATGAATTATCAACCTAAAATCTAGAGTTTTCATGGTAGAATTAGGGGTTAGGATAGAAACTAGAAATTTCGGAAATTTGAGGATTTAGACCCAAATTTGAGGTCGGATTCTAAAACTAATTACATATTCGGGCTCGGGGATGAATGGGTAAATGAATTTTGGTCCGAACCTCGAGTTTTGACCAAGCGGGCCCGGGGTCGATTTTTTGACTTTTGAGAAAAATTTGTGAAATTTAACTTATGCAATATAATTGATTCCTTTAGCAATATTTGATATTATTGAGTCATTTTTTAATAGATACGAGTGGTTTGGAGGTGAATTCTTAAGGAAAAGCTGTGATTGAGAATTAAGTGGCCTTCAAAGCGATGTAAGTGTTGTGTCTAACTTTGGCTTGAGGGAATAGGTATTGTGTGAGTATTTGCTATGTGTTTTGTTGTTGAATACGATGTATAGTTGAGGTGACGAACATCTATGCGTTGTGGTCGAGTCATAGCATGCGAGTGAAATTCCATTCTTGCAAATTTGTAGTCTTAAATCTTGTTATCCATGCTTATTTTTGTTGTTGAAATGTTGGGAGACTTGTATCCGGTTCCACCAAGGTCGATAAAATTGTGAATATTGATTCGAGGTTGAGATGTTAAATTGTGAAAGTAATCATTGATGAAATATTGATTTCTTTATGAAACTTCTCTCTATCTGTTGTTATTGATTCTGTGAATTGTGAGGAAGAGTGTAAAGCACGAAGGGTGATGCCGTGCATGATTTATTTATATGGTGAGGAAGAGTGTAAAGCATGAAGGGTGATGCCGTGCATGATTTATTTATATTGTGAGGAAGAGTGTAAAGCACGAAGGGTGATGTCGTGCATGATTAATTTATATTGTGAGGAAGAGTGTAAAAGCACGAAGGGTGATGCCATGCATAATTTATTTATATGGTGAGGAAGAGTGTAAAGCACGAAAGGTGATGCCGTACATGATTTATTTATATTGTGAGGAAGAGTGTAAAAGCACGAAGGGTGATGTCGTGCATGATTTATTTATATTGTGAGGAAGAGTGTAAAAGTGCAATGGGTGATGTCGTGCATAATTTGTAAAAGCACGAAGGTTGATGCCGTGCATGATTTATTTAAATTATGAGAAAGAGTGTAAAGCACGAAGGGTGATGCCGTGCATGAATTATTTATATTGTGAGGAAGAGGGTAAAAGCACAAAGGGTGATGCCGTACATTCTTATTTATTATTTGGTGAGGTTAAGAGTAAAAGCACGAAGGGTGATGTCGTGCAGTTTTCCTTGCTGTCTTAGTTACTCAACTCGTTTAAGGATTTACGGTTTAATTCTGTCTTTTCATTATTCTCACTCTTTATGTTGTATTCCCCCACTGTATGTTCCCCTCCCATTATTTCTGCGTTATTTCTTTATTTACTGTTATTGCCGCTAGCATGATTATACTTTTCAGGTTATATATAGGTGTCTTGTCCTAGCCTCGTCACTAATTCGCCAAGGTTAGGCTCGACACTTACCAGTATATGAGGTCGGTTGTACTGATGCTGCACTCTGCACTTTCTGTGCAGACTTTGACACCGGCTCAATTTGATCGAGTTTTTTTATTTGTCCGCTGTCCGGAGACTCAAGGTAGATCTGTCGGCGTTCACAGACCTTGAAGTCCCCGTCTACCTTTTATGTCACTGTTGTTTTCTTTCATTCAGATAGTTGTATTTCTTTCAGACTATTACTTGTAGGAAATTCTAGAATGCTCGTGAATGGTGACTCCAGATCCGGGTGGTAGTAATTAATACAGTTTTATGATATTCCGTACTTATTATATTTCATCTTAGTTAATTATTATTATTTACTGAATGGAAATAAGGAATTAGTTTAATGATTTTCTAACATTGGCTTGCCTAGCAAGTGAAATGTTAGGCGCTATCACGGTCCCGTCGGTGGGAAATTCGGGTCGTGACAAGTTGGTATCAGAGCACTAGGTTGCCTAGGTCTCACGAGTCACAAGCAAGCTTAGTAGAGTCTGAAGGATCGGTACGGAGACATCGGTACTTATCTCTCAGAGGCTATGAAGTTTAGGAACAATATCACATCTTTCATTCTTTATCGTGCAGCATTGATTTTGCTTGAAACCTATATCTCACATTCCTTTGTATCTACTCGTGTATGACGTTGCGCACTCGGTATCAGTTGTGCGTCGACGGTTCGTGATGCCGCAGATAAACTACGAGGGAGCCAGAGATGCGCAAACATTGCCTCAACGTGTGATTCTGACTGAAGATGTGGACATATAAAGAGATCACCAGTGAATAATGTGGGGGGGTGCAACGTACCTTGGCATCTGATTGATTTATACGAGTTGTAAAGGTTAATATTGTGGACTATCGGACGTGGTGAACTATGTCTTCGCGCCGAGTGGGGGAGTCCACTATCAATGAATGGATTGCGAGTCATGTGTTATATCAGTTTTGGCCTGAAATATATATATGTGGTACTGAAAGGTTCTCCCAAAATTTACATGTGTTTTAGGCCTGAGATTTTGTAGAGGATAAGATTGGGACTTGCGGTATGTCCGCCTACTTAATAATCATATACTTCAGTACCAAAGAAGTTAGAGAAACAACTTTAAATCTATAGAATGTCTACTCAGCATGAACGTCATGGTTGCGGATTTCTGAGTGCTTCGAAGGAAGTACAGTGGTTGACGAGATTCTGGACTATGTGGTTCGTGCCAAGATTTGCCTGTATGGAGCTCTACTTGTGTGATCGTTGTGTATAAATAGGGGTAAGGGTTACCCCAAAGAAGAATCGAAGAGTATGTTAAGAAATGGGTCAGCTCGACAGTGTTGAGTCAGCATAACAAAAGAAGAAATTGGCCTTGGGAGAGATAATTCTCCACAGGTGTCTGTGGCAAGCCTATGAAGAGGGTAGACCAGTCAATACAACACCGCCCACTTGGCTCGGTTCTCATAAATGCTTTTGAAAGAGTTTGTTTCCCGGACTCTCTGTAATGCATGGCGCATAGGGTTTGAACGATTGTGTCAGGTCACCATGACGGTGTCATAATATGCCATCGGGTTCAATAATTTAGCCCGTCATATTCCTACTTTACTTCCTACAGCCAGAGAGCGAGTCCACAGACTCATTAAAGGACTTAATTATTATCATAAAATTTTGTATAACTCGGAAGCTACAGGCTGATACTTCATTTCACTAGTGGTAGAAATTGCCAAGATATTTAGAACGTGTTCAGAGTGAGGAAAAAGAAAACTAACGAGACCAAGATGTCTCGAGGTTCTAGGTGATTCAGTGGATTCTACTCTGCGAGTATAAATCATTATGGCGGGGGCTCGGGTAGTCGGCTAGCCCAGTTCGCACATCGGATTAATCGAGGTGCTCCAGTAAGTTCTTTTAATGCACCAGTAACATAAGTGTCCTACAATGGTTATTCTAGTTATCTGGCACAGACTCAGTATGAGCAGCCAAACCCGCAAGTGGGTTGTTATGAATGTGGTTATACTAGGCACATCACGAGAAAATTGTCCCAAACTTGGGAGAGGCATATTTCATCAAAACACTCAGGCTACGTGCCCCATTGCAGATACTTCACCACCCACACGATCAGTTAAGGGTGGAGGACAAGCGGGTAGAAGGCGTCCTAAAGGTGAAGACCCAGCCGTTGTTATATTTGTTTTATGGTATGGTGGAGGTTGTTACATCAGATGGTGTCGTTATAGGTACGACCTCGATTTAAAATAAAGGAATAATTTTCTTAACTTGATTCGGTTCTGAGTATCAAGACGAGTCCTCCTGTTGTGCTCCACTTATAAGTGAGCTTCGTAATTCTATAATCTACTTATGTGTTTACTTCTGTTGGGAGGTTTTATGGAGATAACTACACCTATCATTCCATGATGGACTCTAATAAGATCTGTGAGGCTAAAGGTGCCTTCTGGTACTTATTTCGGTATGTTTTGATGTATTTCCGGATAATTGATTACAAATTGTGAATTATATGCCCTACCGGTGTGGGGTTCATTATGTGTTATGATTTTGTTTAACGAAAGTTATTTAAAAGGAGAAAATGGAAAGTTTCGATTGGCAAGATGTGCATATTACTTGTGATTTAGAACTGAAGACAAGGTCCTCGTATTTTAAAATAAATTGATATGTTTAAACCGGGCTATGAGCTGCGGTAGAAGTTATGTAAGGACGAGATCCTTGTGATAAAATTTCTTGTGTTTAAATTCTCCCTTGTGAAAATTAAATTTGTACTATAGTACTAATAGGGAGTCATGCCTGCTAGGCTTATTTGAAAAAATTTTGTATGAAATTCTCTGTGCATACTTGCCAAATTCGTGTTGTAATAGTGAGTTGTAACCTACGAGGTAGGTGCCCGCCCAGGTGGTGTTAAATGTGACTCGTTAATTCGGGTAAATAATTATGAGGTCTTCATGCCTCACATCTCGTTATTAGTATTGTGAAGGTTTGAAATGAGATTTTTGTTAACATGAAGTTAATTGATGATTCTGTAATTGATTATGAACAACTATTAAGACCAGATTGACCCAGAAGGGTTCCCTATTTAGATGTTCAGACGAGTGTGAGTTGAGCTTTCATAAGCTCAAGACCGCTTTGACTACAACGCTAGTGTTGGTATTACCCACAGGTTCAGGATCGTATACGGTATATTGTGACGCCTCTCACATTGGGCTTGGTGCAGTATTAATGCAAGATGGCAAGGTAATTGCATATGCGTCGTGACAATTGAAAGTTCACGAGAAGAATTATCATGTTCATGACTTAGAACTGGCAGCCATTATTCATGCGCTGAAGATTTGGAGGCATTACCTCTACGGTATCTCGTGTGAGGTATTTACTGATCATCGTTGCCTTCAGTACCTGTTCAAACAAAGAGATCTTAATTTGAGATAGAGAAGATGGTTGGAGTTGTTGAAAGACTATGATATCACCATTTTGTATTACCCCGGAAAGGCCAATGTGGTGGCCGATGCTTTGAGTAGAAAGGTTGTGAGTATGGGTAGTCTTGCGTATATTCCGGTTGGTGAGAGGCCATTAGCTACATATATTCAGACTTTGGCTAACCAATTCATGAGGTTAGATGTTTCAGAACCCAGTCGAGTTCTAGCTTGCACAGTCGCTCGGTCTTCTTTATATGGGCGCATTGGAGAGAGGCAGTATGATGATCCTCATTTACTTGTCCTTAGAGACACAGTGCGGCACGGTGGTGCCAAGCAGGTTACTGTTGGAGATGATGGAGTTTTGAGGATGCAGGGGCGTATTTGTGTGCCTAATATGGATGGACTTCATGAGTTGATCCTTGAGGAGTCCCACAGTTCTTGGTATTCTATTCATTTGTGCGCTGCCAAGATGTATCGGGACTTGAGGCAGCATTATTGGTGGAGGCGAATGAAGAAGGACATAGTTGCCTATGCAGCTCGGTGCCTAAATTGCTAGCAGGTAAAGTGTGAGCATCAGAGACCTGGTGGTTTACTTCAGAGGTCAGATATTCCTGAGTGGAAGTGGGAGCGTATCACTATGGATTTTGTTGTTGGACTCCCACGGACTCAGAGAAAATTTGATGCAATTTGGGGTCATTGTGGGCAGGTTGACCAAGTCAGCACATTTCATTCCAGTGGCAGCTACCTATTCATCAGAAAGGTTAGCTGAAATTTACATTTGTGAGATTGTCCGCCTTCATGGGGTGCCCGTGTCTATTATTTCAGATCGAGGTACGCAGTTTACCCCATACTTTTGGAGGGCAGTACAGCGTGAGTTGGGTATGCGGGTTGAGTTGAGCACAACATTCCATCCTCAGACGGACAGGCAGTCAGAGCGTACTATTCAGATCTTGGAGTATATGCTTCGCGCCTGTGTTATTGACTTTGGAGGTTCTTGGGATCAGTTCTTGCCGTTAGCGGAGTTTGCCTACAATAACAGCTACCGGTCGAGCATTCAGATGGCTCCATATGAGGCATTATACGGAAGGCGATATCGTTCGCCAGTTGGCTGGTTTGAACCGGGAGAGGCTCGGTTATTGGGTACCGATTTGGTACAAGATGCCTTGGATAAGGTCAAGATTATTCAGGATCGACTTCGCATAACTCAGTCTAGGAAAAAGAGTTATGCCGACCGTAAAGTTCGTGATATTGCATTCATGGTTGGAGAAAGAATATTGCTTCGGGTATCGCCCATGAAGGGTGTTATGAGATTTGGGAAGAAGGGCAAGTTGAGCCCTAGGCATATCGGGCCATTTGAGATCCTCGAGAGAATGGGGGAGGTAGTTTATAGACTTGCGTTGCCTCTAGGGTTATCCTCAGTTCGTACGGTATTCCATATGTCTATGCTCCGAAAATATCATAGTGACCCGTCCCACGTGTTAGATTTCAGCTCTGTCCAGTTGGACAAGAGTTTAACTTACGAGGAGGAGCCGGTGGCAATTCTAGCCCGGCAAGTTCGCCAGTTGAGATCAAAGAGTTACCCTTCAGTTCAAGTGCAGTGGAGAGGTCAACCTATTGAGGCAGCTACTTGGGAGTCCGAGTCCGATATGCTGAGTAGATATCCCCACCTTTTTCCCAGCTCAGGTACTTTTCTATGTCCGTTCGAGTACGAACGGTTGTTTTAGAAGTGGAGAATGTGATGACCCAAAAGGTCATCTTATGTCTTAGAACTCGAATCTGACCTCTTAAGCCTTACAAATCTCATTTTTATCCTCCTCAATTTGCGTGCATAGTCCGAACAGGTTTCCGGAAAGCTTTTATGTTGAAAACTAATGAAAATAAGAATTTTTGCCTTAAAAGTTGATTTTAGTTGACTTCGGTCAATATTTTTGGTAAACAGGCCCGGATCCAAGCTTTGACAGTCCCGGTGGGTCCGTATAGAATTATGGGACCTGGGCGTACGCCCGAAATCAAATTCGGAGGTCCCTAGCTCAAGTTATGAATTTTTTATGAAAATTAAAAATCTAAAAATTAATTGTTTTTAAGAATTGATTGATGTTTGGCATTGTTAGTGCCGGGTCCGTATTCTGGTTCCGGAGCCCAGTACAGGTTCATTATGATATTTAAGACTTGTCTGTGAAATTTGGTGAGAAATGGAATTGATTTGACATGATTTGGGCGTGCAGTTGAGAAAATAGAAATTTTAAAGTGTTCTTGAGAATTTCATTTGATTTGGTACTAAATTCATAGTTCTAGGTGTTAGTTTGGCGATTTGATCGCGCGAGCAGGTCCGTATGATTTTTTAGACTTATGTGCATATTTGGTTTGGAGCCCCGAGGGCTCAGGTGAGTTTCGGATAGGCTACGGGGTGATTTGCACTTAGAAACTCTGAGATTTTTGCTGCAGCAGCTGTTCTGGTGTGCCCTTCTTCGCGTTCGCGTAGGAATTGTTGCGAACGCGAAGCGTTGGGTGTGGTACCCTTCGCGAACGTGATCTGTCTCACGCGAACGCGATAGTTTAAGGGACCTGAGGGAGGGGGGTCATGTTCTTCTATGCGAACGCATCCATTGGGTCGCGAACGCGAAGGCTTGGGGGAGCTGCCTTACGCGAACGCATAGAAGGACTCATGAACGGTAAGTGATTCTAAACCATTTTCTTTCAATTACCCATTACATTTTATGAATTATCAACCTAAAATCTAGAGTTTTCATGGTAGAATTAGGGGTTAGGGTAGAAACTAGGAATTTCGGAAATTTGAGAATTTAGACCCCAATTTGAGGTTGGATTCCAAAACTAATTACATATTCGGGCTCGGGGATGAATGGGTAAATGAATTTTAGTCCGAACCTCGGGTTTTGACCAAGCGGGCCCGGGTTGATTTTTCGACTTTTGGAGGAAAATTTGAGAAATTTAACTTATGTAATATAATTGATTCCTTTAGCAATATTTGATATTATTGAGTCATTTTTGAATAGATACGAGTGGTTTGGAGGTGAATTCCAAACGAAAAATTGTGATTGAGAATTAAGTGGCCTTCAGAGCGATGTAAGTGTTGTGTCTAACTTTGGCTTGGGGGAATAGGTATTGTGTGAGTATTTGCTACGTGTTTTGTTATTGAATACAATGTATAGTTGAGGTGACGAGCATCTATGCATTGTGGTCGAGTCATAGCATGCGAATGAAATGTCATTCTTGCAAATTTGTAGTCTTAAATCTTGTTATTCATGCTTATTTTTGTTGTTAAAATGTTGGGAGACTTGTATCCAGTTCCACCAAGGTCGATAAAATTGTGAATATTGATTCGAGTTTGAGATGTTAAATTGTGAAAGTAATCATTGATGAAATATTGATTTCTTTGTGAAACTTCTCTCTATCCGTTGTTATTGATTCTGTAATTTGTGAGGAAGAGTGTAAAGCACGAAGGGTGATGTCGTGCATGATTTATTTATATGGTGAGGAAGAGTGTAAAGCACGAAAGGTGATGTCGTGCATGATTTATTTATATTGTGAGGAAGAGTGTAAAAGCACGAAGGGTGATGCCGTGCATGATTTATTTATATGGTGAGGAAGAGTGTAAAGCACGAAAGGTGATGCCGTGCATGATTTATTTATATTGTGAGGAAGAGTGTAAAAACACGAAGGGTGATACCGTGCATGATTTATTTATATGGTGAGGAAGAGTGTAAAGCAAGAAGGGTGATGTCATGCATGATTTATTTATATTGTGAGGAAGAGTGTAAAAGCACGAAGGGTGATGTCGTGCATGATTTATTTATATTGTGAGGAAGAGTGTAAAGCACGAAGGGTGATGTCGTGCATGATTTATTTATATTATGAGGAAGAGTGTAAAAGCACGAAGGGTGATGCCGTGCATGATTTATTTATATGGTGAGGAAGAGTGTAAAGCACGAAGGGTGATGCCGTACATGATTTATTTATATTGTGAGGAAGAGTGTAAAAGCACGAAGGGTGATGTCGTGCATGATTTATTTATATTGTGAGGAAGAGTGTAAAAGTGCAATGGGTGATGTCGTGCATAATTTGTAAAAGCACGAAGGTTGATGCCGTACATGATTTATTTAAATTATGAGAAAGAGTGTAAAGCACGAAGGGTGATGCTGTGCATGAATTATTTATATTGTGAGGAAGAGGGTAAAAACACAAAGGGTGATGCCGTACATTCTTATTTATTATTTGGTGAGGTTAAGAGTAAAAGCACGAAGGGTGATGTCGTGCAGTTTTCCTTGCTGTCTTAGTTACTCAACTCGTTTAAGGATTTACGGTTTAATTCTGTCTTTTCATTATTCTCACTCTTTATGTTGTATTCCCCCACTGTATGTTCCCCTCCCATTATTTCTGCGTTATTTCTTTATTTACTGTTATTGCCGCTAGCATGATTATACTTTTCAGGTTATATATAGGTGTCTTGTCCTAGCCTCGTCACTAATTCGCCAAGGTTAGGCTCGACACTTACCAGTACATGAGGTCGGTTGTACTGATGCTGCACTCTGCACTTTCTGTGCAGACTTTGACACCGGCTCAATTTGATCGAGTTTTTTTATTTGTCCGCTGTCCGGAGACTCAAGGTAGATCTGTCGGCGTTCACAGACCTTGAAGTCCCCGTCTACCTTTTATGTCACTGTTGTTTTCTTTCATTCAGATAGTTGTATTTCTTTCAGACTATTACTTGTAGGAAATTCTAGAATGCTCGTGAATGGTGACTCCAGATCCGGGTGGTAGTAATTAATACAGTTTTATGATATTCCGTACTTATTATATTTCATCTTAGTTAATTATTATTATTTACTGAATGGAAATAAGGAATTAGTTTAATGATTTTCTAACATTGGCTTGCCTAGCAAGTGAAATGTTAGGCGCTATCACGGTCCCGTCGGTGGGAAATTCGGGTCGTGACAAGTTGGTATCAGAGCACTAGGTTGCCTAGGTCTCACGAGTCACAAGCAAGCTTAGTAGAGTCTGAAGGATCGGTACGGAGACATCGGTACTTATCTCTCAGAGGCTATGAAGTTTAGGAACAATATCACATCTTTCATTCTTTATCGTGCAGCATTGATTTTGCTTGAAACCTATATCTCACATTCCTTTGTATCTACTCGTGTATGACGTTGCGCACTCGGTATCAGTTGTGCGTCGACGGTTCGTGATGCCGCAGATAAACTACGAGGGAGCCAGAGATGCGCAAACATTGCCTCAACGTGTGATTCTGACTGAAGATGTGGACATATAAAGAGATCACCAGTGAATAAGTGTGTAAAAGCTCGAAGGGTGATGTCGTGCATGATTTATTTATATTGTGAGGAAGAGGGTAAAAGCACGAAGGGTGATGCCGTGCAGTCTTATTTGTTATTTGGTGAGGTTGAGAGTAAAAGTTCGAAGGGTGATGTCGAGCAGTTTTCCTTGCTGTCTTAGTTGCTCAATTCGTTTAAGGATTTCCGGTTTAATTCTGTCTTTTCATTATTCTCACTCTTTATGGTGTATTCCCCCACTGTATGTTCCCCTCCCATTATTTCTGCGTTATTTCTTTATTTACTGTTGTTGCCACTAGCATGATTATACTTTTCAGGTTATATATGGGTGTCTTGTCCTAGCCTCGTCACTACTTCGCTGAGGTTAGGCTTGACACTTACCAGTACATGGGGTCGGTTGTACTGATGCTGCACTCTGCACTTTCTGTGCAGACTTTGTCACCGGCTGAGGTTGATCGAGATTTTGCTATTGGTCTGCTGTCTGGAGACTCAAGGTAGATCTGTCGGCGTTCACAGACCTTGAAGTCCATGTCTACCTTTTATGTCACTGTTGTTTTCTTTCATTCAGACAGTTTTATTTCTTTCAGACTATTACTTGTAGAAAAATTCTAGAATGCTCGTGAATGGTGACTCCAGATCCGGGTGGTAGTAATTAATACAATTTTATGATATTCCGCACTTATTATATTTCATCTTAGTTAATTATTGTTATTTACTGAATGGAAATAAAGAATTGGTTTAACGATTTTTTAATGTTGGCTTGCCTAGCAAGTAAAATGTTAGGCGTCATCACGGTTCCGTCGGTGAAAAATTTCGGGTCGTGACAGTAGAAGCCTTCACCTTCTCATTTTTACACACCAATCTCAAAGGAAAAATATATCTGAGAGTTAGACAGAAACAGTGAGGTTTCACATGCAGGGTATAAGAAAATAATCTTTGAGAAAAATAAAGAGTGAGCGATATTGTAATGAGGTGGGAATATCAAAAGAGGGTTATTTCTTTTGAGTGTTGTAGTGGTCTTTGGAGTATTTTACTCGGACCTGCATAGTGTAAAATTCCTTACTATAGTGATATCAGTTGCTCTTCTCGGGGCCGTAGTTTTTTCCCTTATTCAAAAGGGTTTTCCACGTAAAAATCTCAGTGTCGTTGTCACTATTTTATTCTTGCTAATTACCGTATCTCGATGCTACGTTATTATTCCGCTTTTATTACCGTAAATATTATTTTTGTAGGGGGTTTATTCCCAACAATTATTAGGTCCAATTGTTGTATTAGCGTACGATTTTCAAGTTTAACTTTGATCCTTAGCATCTTTGAGCTAAATTTGGAATAATAGTGATTTTAGACTTTTTCTTATCATATTCTTTTTGGCTCAACAGTTTCCTATTGATTGTTTATCGTTACTGTATATTCTTTTCAGTCAGAGGAATGATGTACTACAGGAGAGATTAGAAGCTTCAAGCATTTCACATATGGAGGTAAACCTTAATATTTTAAAACCATTTTCCAGTAAAGAGATTTTGTCTTTGGGCTAATAACCTCGATTGTTCTTGTTAATAATATCTTGAGCTAGATTTTCAAAAATTTCTTTAATGAGAAATAGTTGTTATCTGCTGTAAATTTTTTCCTTTTCAAATGATATATGCCCGATATAATTGGTAGTTGAAGTCTACTGAGGTGAGCTATGTTCTACAAGTATATACCTTCTGATACATGTGTGGTATGATGTCACGATCCAAAATTCCACCACATGCGTAAGCTGATTTTAATTACAATTCAAGCCTTTTCTTTTAAATAGATAATCGAAACTCACAGCGAAAATAATTATAACAACCTCCCAAGACTGGTAATACTAAGTCACGAACTCTATCTGAATACATGCAATGATCTCAATGATCGAATATACAATACTGTTCGAATAAGAGTTGACAGTACATTAAAATGGAAAGACTCTAAAGAACTGCGACGACCAAGCAACTCTACCTTGAATCTTTGCGATCAACACACTAACTCTACCCGATTCCGATGTCTCCAATACCTGGCTTTGCGCAAAAATATGCAAAAGTTTAATATGAGTACACCACTGTCGGTATCCAGTAAGTATCAAGACTAACCTCAGTGGAGTAGTGACAAGGTACAGTCAAGACACTCACTAGTCAAATAACCTGTGCAACATAGCGTACAAAAATAATAGAAAACAAGTGGCAGTGATAGCAATAATAATCAACTAGTGATATAAACAACAAGGCGGCAAGAACACCATAAATATTGCTCACACGAATAATAAAGACAAGTACAACCAATTAATCAAGTCCTTCAAAATATACATCTTTTATCCATAAGTTTTTCAAATAAAATTCTTTAGAATGTAATTATTTCAATTAAATATATCCTGAATATACTACCTCCAAATAAATATCTTATGAATGTAAATCTTTCAAATAAATATCTCCCAATATAACTATTTCAAATAAATATCTTTCGAATATAATTCTTTTAAATAAAACCTTTCGAACATAATTCTTTCAAATAAAACCTTTCGAATATAATTCTTCTAAATCAGACCTTTCGAATATAATTCTTTCAAATAAAAACCTTTCGAACAAAATTCTTTCAAATAAAACCTTTCGAATATAATTCTTTTAAATAAAACCTTTTGAATATAATTCTTTCAAATAAAACCTTTCGAATATAATTCTTTCAAATAAAAACCTTTCGAGTATAATTCTTTTAAATAAAAACCTTTCGAATATAATTTCCTTCAAGTAAAATCACCGGTTGACACCTCACTTCATAATCCTAAAATCTCGAGTCTCAGCCCACTTTCATATCTCACGGCACCTCGTGCCCATATTTCTATCCCAACCGTACATGCAATTCACAAGACAGAAGGCATAATACTTTAATGAAATGATTGGGGAGTGAATGACGGGAAATTTACAGAAAAGTAACAGCACAACAAATAGAGGTAAACAATAGAGGTGCTCCCGAGGTATCGTCTCGTAAACCCGAATGTAAATGCTCAATAGGGGGATCTCTCGAGGTATCGCCTCGTAGTCCCAAAATAAATATGCAAGACTGGAGGATCTCTCGAGATACCGTCTCGTAGTCCCAAAGTAAATATGCAAGACAGGGGGATCTCCCGAGGTACCGCCTCGTAGTCCCAAAGTAAATATGCAAGATAGAGGGATCTCCCGAGGTACCACCTCGTAGTCTCAAAATAAATATGCAAGACATGGGGATCTCCCGAGGTACCGCCTCGTAGTCCCAAAGTAAATATGCAAGCAGGGGGATCTCCCGAGGTACCGCCTCGTAGTCCCAAAGTAAATATGCAAGACAGGGGGATCTCCCGAGGTACAGCCTCGTAGTCCCAAAGTAAATATGCAAAAGCAAAGACGGGAGAATAACTCAGCAAGAACAACTTCTTAAATCCAAATTTCTGATAAATATATTAAAGTCTCCATTTAAACTTATATAACAATTATTTGCAGATGGAAAATCCAAAATGTAATTATTTCCAGAAAATATCAACTCAACCAGCACACGGAATCTACATAAGGATCAAAGTAGCAATCACACCAAATTATCATATAAAATAAATTCGACAAACAAAAAACGAGGCATGGCAAATAAGGATTTAATAAGTGCCAGCAAATTTCCAATTTAATACTCAAAAATTCTTACGAATTTAAACCAATACAATTTGCACATATAAACCCGAGTACATAATCGTCACCTCGTATACACGGCTTTCACATTATACAGGTGGCACATACGACTCAATGCCTAAGGAAAAATTTCCCCACACATCCCCCACACAAGGTTAGGCAAAGATACTTATCTTTTTGAAGTTAGGCCGACATTCCAAAATCGCTTTCTTGCTTGAATTGACCTCCGGAAAGCTCAAATCTATCCAAATTAATTGTATAACTTCATTAAAATTTATCGTAAATAATTTCGGATAATAAAACGTTAACCTAAAATTTTACATTAAAAAGTCAACTAAAAGTTAATGCGGGGCCCGCATCTCGGAACCCGACAGAATTTTTACGAAATCCGAACACCCATTCCGATACGAGTTCAATTATACCAAATTACCAAATTCCGATAACGAATCGACATCCAAATCCTAAATTTTTATTTTTGAAAGGTTTTGCAAAAATCTCATTTTTTTTTTCCAATTGATTCACTAATAAAAGATGAAAATAATCATGAAATCATGAAATATAATGAAAATTGAGTAGGAAATACTTACCCCAATCCATTTGGTGAAAATCCTCTCAAAAATCGCCACAATCCGAGTTTCCTAGCTCCAAAAATGTTGAAATGAGCTAAAAAACAAAACTGCTCAATAAAAACCCATTTTCCGTCACTAAAAGTCCATTCTCGTCACTAAAGGTCCGCACAAGAACCTGCTTGCACCAGCAATTTAATATTTTACTAAAAGGCTCTAACTCCATTATACGAACTCAGAATTCGACAGTTCTCGTTCCTATGAGTCACAAATAATAATACGAACCTAGTCGTTCAATCAAAACTCAATTCGGAGCTCATTTGATCATTGCAATACCAATTTCGCTCGTTAAATAATTAACTCATATTTCGCTCTAAAAACTCAATCGTGACTAGATGAAATTATACCAAACATTTCAAATCATTCCTATAATTCATTATCAATCTTTCGGAAGTCTCGAAATCGAATTTCGATCTCTAGAACTAAAAATGGACCTTTTGATCATTACATGTTTATGCTCAAAACACCAAACTCTTTCAAAACTCATCCGAGCCACATGGGACCCCAACCAAATATACTAACAAGTCCTATAACATGACACGAACTTAATCGATGCCTCAAATTATATTAAATAACATTAAAACATAAATCGTACCCTAATTCAAGCTTAATGAAAACTAACGAATTCTAGATTCTACATTCGATGCCGAAACCTATCAAATCAATCCGGAATGAGCCCAAATTTTGCACATGAGTCCTAAATGATATAATGGAACTGTTTCAATTTACGAAACAAAATTTTGGCACCGATATCAATAAAGTCAACTCCCGGTCAAACTTTCTAAAAAACTTCCATTTTTCAACTTTCGCCAAAATACGTCAATTTGTCCTACGGACTTCCAAATTCAAATCCGAACATACGCCTAAGTCCGAAATCACCATACGAAGCTATTAGAACCATCAAAACTTTATTCTGGAGTTGTTTGAACAAAAGTCAAATTTCGGTCAACTTTTTTCACTTAAGCTTCAAAAAATGAGAATTGTTCTTTCAATTTAATCTCGTATCATCCGAAAACCAAACTTGGCCATATACGCAAGTCATAATGTATATTATAAAGCTACTCGGGATCTTAAGCTGCTGAAGGGGACGTCAATTCTCAAAACAACAAGTCGGGTCGATACATCTGAGAGCTCGGAGTTCTTATGGTTCATTCTCTTGTATCTTGGGAGGCTTGTGCTATTTTGTCATCCTTTCTGGTTGCATCTGTGCAACCTGTGTAGTACAACAATTCAAGTTTTGATAAATTGCAACTCGGAAGCATTTAACTCTGGATAGACGAGGAAAATTCTGAACTTGAGATATTCTATGGGGTTTTCTATGGGGTATATTGGGAATGAGAAGAAAATTGTGAATGTGTAGGGAGGGGATGAAGCATGATGATTACTTGGTTTAAATGATTGCCCATTTAAAGCAAAAACAAAACAGACAATAAAACTAGAAAAAAAACAGCAAATAGTATTTAGATTTATGATAATAAGGTAATTTGGATGGAGAGGATTGGAAAGTTTTTGGCACTACAACTACTAGAACTACTATACCACAATCCTAAATTAGTTGGGTTTGGCATAAAGTCTTCGACACCAGTTAATGTTTAATTGTCTTCTTTGCGATTCTAACTTTCTCACCTTTCCCGATGAAGTCATTGAGTCTCAAAAGATTGTGATATATTTTTATTGAGATATTTTTATAATGCATGCGAGTTAACACAATCATCGCAAACTATCCACCGGTAAAAAAAACTTCTTAGACCTGTTCCAATTTCAGCTCAAAACTCAGCCAAGAGGGAAGGATTCAGAAAAAATAAAATAGTATGGCTAAAAGTGTTTCAATATGCTCGACTTTGTGGAAGGGACAGAATCAAAGGTGTTTTGAGGCAAAACTACCGCTGTGTGTATTTTGAAGTATAAATGCTTAGGGCTCTTGGCTCTTTGGTGTACATAAAAAAATATATATGGCGGGGACAACGTGATAGATTTTATTAATTCCATTATCAAAAGATTTTATTAATCCCTTACTTCATGATTTTCACAAAGGGTCTCCCCTCTTTCCTTTTCTGCACTTTTGTTAACATAAAACGCAGAGCAACTCCAAGGAGATTTAGAAGGGCGAATAATATTATTTCTAAGAAGATTTTAAATCTCCGTTTTGCAAGTTTCCATGATTTCATGATTCATCTGAATAGGTCTTGCTTTAGTAGAGATGAAAATCCCTCAACATATGGAAGCTCGACTAAATACTTCTTTCTTTTCCAAAAGGCGTTAGGAAAATCAGAGCATATTTCTTTTTCGAAAAGGTTTTGAAGATTGACTATTTTAGTAACCATAGACCATTGGCGGTCGATTTTCTTTTGATCTAGCGTATAAGGATCGCCGGATTTGATCATTTTGAGAAATTCAGGGACTTCTTCCTGAGGAGGGTACATATCGCTAAGGGTTGGACTAGCAGGATGATTTTGGTAATAGACTTTTGGGACTGTATGGGAGAAGTCTACTCCCGTAACTTTCCCTTTGTCATTACCAGTAATTAGAACGGAAGTTGCGTTTTCAGTTACGCTTTCCTCCGGGGGTTTAGAAGAAGAAGAAGGTATGGAAGGGACATTAGACCTTCTTCTAAAGGAACAAGTTCTGCTCGAAAGATTAGAACTTGTACCTAAGAATTTGAGATCTATAGATCCATCAGAAAATTGAATCACCTGTTCAATTTGAGATCTTTCAAGATTCGAAGTGGAAGGTTGAGTTATGGCATCGAAGTGTCATTTATCGCTTGTGAGTATGTCATTCCAATTAAGGAACCTAGGAACAAATACCGTGCTATGGTCAGTATTTTCTTCCATAAGCATGGTGACTCCTTTGACACTTTCAACTCGAGCTCTAGGTGCAAAAGTAGTGTCCATGAGTCTGTAATAGACTCTGTGAATGATCGCTACTTTACGGGTATTGATTTTGCTATTCATATTCTTGGTTTTGACGTTCAAGGTCAAAGTATCCATGACGTTAGGGTCATTGATATCTACCGAGAAATTAGGATAGCAGTTAAAGTAAACCGGGCCATTAGCTAGGTTACTTTGAAGGACTCCTAAGAGAGAGTCATCAAAGTTCAAAAGACAAGCATCTCTTAGAAGGACGCAGATGGGTACGTCTAAACCTTTTCTAAAGAGAGGTTTGACAGCAATCTGGACTAAACCAATATGCAAGTAATTGAATTGACGTCTATATCTATTCAAATCTTGCTCAGAAAGTAGTTTAATAATTTCTAAGGAATTATTAATAGCAATAGTGGACTCACATGTCTTAATGTTATGCTTCTTAATGAAACTGAAATTTCCTAATTCATAAATTTTTTTAAAAGGTTCATTGGGGATGTTCCAATTTTGTAAATCAGTTTCTAGCTTAGTAATCTTAGTTGCTGCAGAAGATAAGTTAACACTATTTAAAATATGTTGATTAGAATTCATGATAGAAAATACAGTCTAGGGGCTTATAGTGCTAAAATAACTATTCATTACGTATAAATAAACAGTAAATATGCAGACATTTATAAGATACAGTACCTTAACTTCTTAGATCTAATGGCTTCTTAGTGGTGTCTTCTTGGCTTTACATCTTTTTCTCTAAAGTCATATTAGCAACGGGATCACCTAGCAAGGTCTAACAGCCTACCTTGGCAACAACGACCTATCTCTTTCAGGCTAGCCAACGTCTGAGCCGGATATTAATCGGTTACTTCATACTTATAGAAAAAATAATAACCTCATACGGAACTTTGAAGCAATTTAGAACCAGAATTTAAAGAGCTGTATAAAATAAACGTAAGTATAATTACAGTTATAAATACCATAATGAAAGTATTTTTGCCATGCCCTAGACAGTATATGTACTTAGCTGCTCATGCTAAGTATATATACTGCCAACATGGCTCTGATACCAATGAGAGACGGAACGAAGTACAGTATTTAAAATTTAAAACAGAGTAATAAAAGCCCTTTAAAACTTACAAGAGTTTTATTGATTTAATATTAAAACATAGCAGCGGAGGATTAAGAGAATACAGAGGGGAGAGAGGTCTTAGAAAATTGGGTAATTTTCTGATGCCTCTTACAATGGGAGATGGGAGTCTTATATAGACTAAGGGAGGAATGCCTTTTAGGCTTACAATTGTATGGTCAGATTTGATCGACAAACAGAGGTAGTCGACAATCAATAGTGTGGTGTCCAGCTTTTCAAAAAGCAAATAGTGAAAGTTGTCTTCTTTTTAAAAGTAAACAGTAAAAAGGATAAGATTCCTTTGTTGGTGCAGACTTTGTCGGTCCTAGTTGATGGAGACTTTTTAGTCGTAATTTGGGTCTATATACGCCAAAGCTATCCCCTTTGGATCGCACATGTCTCCATTACTGCTTTCTCTTGTAGAAGCAGCGTCTTCAATCAATTGCATGATTTGGCTTTCTTCATAGTTGTCTATGTTTTGTAAGGCTTGTTTCAGCTTTTCTTTAAGAGTTGCCTTGGACGGTGAAGCTTTAGGGAAGCTTTGCTGGATGTTTTTCGGAATTTTGGGGACTTGCTATTTAGGAGTCCATCCTTTGATCTTGACTTCTTTAGATAGATATTTGATTCTATCAAATTCTGCCTTGGTGAAATTCCAACTGATAATGAAGGATATACATTTCTGAATAAAATATTTGCATATTTTAATGTG
Organism: Nicotiana tomentosiformis; assembly: GCF_000390325.3. Taxonomy (NCBI): domain Eukaryota; kingdom Viridiplantae; phylum Streptophyta; class Magnoliopsida; order Solanales; family Solanaceae; genus Nicotiana; species Nicotiana tomentosiformis. The sequence continues at coordinate 112,100,250 of NC_090814.1, read as the reverse complement.
CTCAGGTAAAGTGGAAATGGCCTCTTTAGTCTGAAAATCATCAAACTTGTTGAGAAATTATTTTGGGAGGATTTCTCTGTTTCCTCCGAATAAGTTCCACCATTCGTAGAACCATCTAGGAATTATAGCTTTAGTAATATCTAAGCTATATTTGACGAACCAAGTATGTCCTGGTCTGTGGTATAGGAAATTAAACCATGCTGCTTTATAATCGTGCCAGTTATAAGTCTGGGGGCGATATGTCATGGTAAGTGCTACTGGTGTGTGCAAATGATCTACAAACCACTCAAAAGGTGATAAGATTCTTTTAATAGTAAACCTAGAGTAGTTAATGAACCCTGGTCTATTATCACATAAAGTATGTTCTACTTCAATAGAGTCTGTATCGATGAGGATAACTTCATAGAATCTCCTCGTCTTGTATGGACTGTCAGTATCCACATAATTAAAATCCGTGAAACAAGGTTTGATTAGGTCTTCTAGCTTGAGACATTCGTACTCTTTGTCTAGAGCTAGTATGGGTAATATCTGGATGGTAATGTAGTCAAACTTTTCTTCTTTGTGAAGGTCTTCTTGTGATACCTTCTTTGCTAAGGGGTTGACTGCTTCTGCGAAAGTTTCTGGAACTTTCATGGCATAGCTCTCTTTTGTCTGAACTGAAGAGCTGGATGCTGATCCTTTTTCTAAAGGTTTCGGTTAGGGGCCAGTAAGTTTCTCTGAGGGAACTGGAATTGGTGCTGGTAATTTTGGATATTCAGCTAGAGCTGTATATCGGTTTTGAAAAGAAAGTTGTGGCCTTTGCGGGGCTGTTGATTTACTAGGAGTGATCGGAAGAGGAACAAATGGTCTAGCCATTTGTGGTTTAGTGATTTCTTTTCCTTTGGTGGGAGTGTTAGGCTTGAAGGGCCTCATTTTTTCCCTGTAAAAATTCTCTTGTTAGAAAATCAGGTAAAGAGTTATTTTCTCCTTTAATGAAATCAATTTTGAAATCAAAGCTAGACAGTAGAGCTTTCCATCTAGCAAATATCTGTTTAGAAACAAGATTTTTGACATCTTTTTGAAGAATTTCTTTAGCAGATTTACAATCTACTCTAACCAAAAATTCTTTGTTAATAAGATCATCTTGAAACTTAGTAATACATAGCACTATAGACAATACTTCCTTTTTAACAGTAGAATAATTTTTCTGAGCGGAATTCCAGATTTCTGAAGTAAAACGAACCAGTTGTTCAGAAGACTCAATGGAAATCTTTTGCTTGAGGATACCACCGTAACCTATGTCGGAAGCATCAGTTTCAACAATCATAGAAGCTTCTAGGTTAGGGATTCCTAGGCAAGGAAGGTCTTACGCTAATCCTTTTATCCGAATGATAGTCTTAGTATGTTCTGAACTCCAAGGGACAGTATTCTTTCTAAGTCGTTTGTAAAGAGGTTCACAGACTTGTCTAATGTTGGGGATAAAATCAGTAACATAATTAAGACTTCCTAGGAATCTCTGCAATTGGATTTTGTCCGTAATCTCATTAGGGAACTTGGATGAGAACTCAATGGCTCTACAAATAAGTTTATAAGATCCTTGATAGAGGTCATGACCTAAGAATCTAATGGAAGTTTGGAAGAGTTTAATCTTCTGAGAACTAACTACCAAACCATTCTTCTTAATAATATTAAGGAAGGTGTTGAGGTGTTTGAAATGGGAATCTATGTTCTCAGAGAAGATAAGAACATCATCTATGTAAAGAATAGACATATAACTGTAATCATTAAAGATGGAGTTCATGATGTTTTGAAACTCAGATGGGGCATTCTTGAGCCCAAATGGCATTACATTCCATTCGTATTGACCAAAAGGAACATTAAACGTCATTTTGTATCTGTCTTTCTCGGCTACTTGAATTTGCCAGAAGCCAAATTTCATACCGAACTTACTATAAACGTTGGCTTTGTAAGTTCTTTTCAAGAGATCCCTTTTGTTAGGAATGGGATATCTAATCCATTTTAGGACAGCATTTAGAGGCTTATAGTTTATAACTAATCTTGAAGCACGGTCTTCCTCCCCTATTCGCTAGTAAAGTCCGCACCAAAATTCAGGATCGTTGTGAAGGTAAAATTCCTTACCATCAAATGACCTATGGTGACATTGTTAGCATTATCAATGTTGTAGGCCTAGAACTCTGCACTGACATCAAACTCAAAAATCAGCTCAAAAAAGAGCAACACTCTTCTAAAAAAGAATTAGGAAGTTTAGTAACCATCTCCGGGGTTTTTAAAATCTGCTCGATTTTTTTAACTTTAATTTCATCCTTTAAAAAGGTTATATGCTGAGAAAGTTTGTTTATGCGGAAAACAGTTTTTTCCCTAATGAAATTACTTTCATCTTGTGAAAGGGTTTTAACAAATGGAAAATAAAGGGAAAATTCCCCCACACAAGGTTAGGCAAAGATACTTACCTTTTTGAAGTTAGGCCAACATTCCAAAATCGCCTTCTTGCTTGAATCGACCTCCGGAAAGCTCAAATCTATCCAAATTAATTGTATAACTTCTTTAAAATTTATCGTAAACAATTCCGGATAATAAAATGTTAACCTAAAATTTTACATTAAAAAGTCAACTAAAAGTTAACGCGGGGCCCGCATCTCGGAACCCGACAGAATTTTTACGAAATCCGAACACCCATTCCGATACGAGTTCAACCATGCCAAATTACCAAATTCCGATAACGAATCGACATCCAAATCTTAAATTTTTATTTTTGAAAGGTTTTGCAAAAATCTCATTTTTTTCCAATTGATTCACTAATAAAAGATGAAAATAATCATGAAATCATGAAATATAATGAGAATCGAGTAGGAAATACTTACCCCAATCCATTTGGTAAAAGTCCTCTCAAAAATCGCCACAATCCGAGTTTCCTAGCTCCAAAAATGTTGAAATGAGCTAAAAAACAAAACTACTCAATAAAAACCCATTTTCCGTCACTAAAAGTCCATTGTCGTCACTAAAGGTCCGCACAAGAACCTACTTGCATCGGCAATTTAATATTTCACTAAAAGGCTCTAACTCCATTATACAAACTCAAAATTTGACAATTCTTGTTCCTATGAGTCACAAATAATAATACGAACCTAGT